>NC_089851.1:2348419-2623419 GCF_036373705.1 Amia ocellicauda | reverse complement strand
ACACAGTACAGACACAGACACACACACACAGTACAGACACAGACACACACAACACACACACACACACACACACACACACACACACACACAGTACAGACACAGACACACACACAGACACAGTACAGACACACACACACACAGTACAGACACACACACAGTACAGACACAGACACACACACACAGTACAGACACAGACACACACACACACACACACACACAGTACAGACACACACACACACACACACACAGTACAGACACACACACACACACACACACAGTACAGACACACACAGTACAGACACACACACACACACACACACACAGTACAGACACACACACACACACACACACACACAGTACAGACACACACACACACACACACACACACTCACACACACACACACACACACACAGTACAGACACACACACACACACACAGTACAGACACACACACACACACAGTACAGACAGACACACACACACACAGTACAGACACACACACACACACACACACACACACACAGTACAGACACACACACACACACACACACACACACAGTACAGACACACACACACACACACACACACACACACACTCACACACACACTCACACACACACAGACACACACACACACACACAGACACACAGTACAGACACACACACACACACAGTACAGACACACACACACACACACACACACACACACAGTACAGACACACACACACACACACACACACACACACAGTACAGACACACACACACACACACACACACACACACTCACACACACTCACACTCTCACACACAGTACAGACACACACACACACACACACACACACAGTACAGACACACACACACACACTCACACTCACACACACACTCACACTCACACACACTCACACACAGTACAGACACACACACACACACAGTACAGACACAGACACACACACACAGTACAGACACAGACACACACACACAGTACAGACACAGACACACACACACACACACACAGTACAGACACACACACACACACACACACACACAGTACAGACACAGACACACACACAGACACAGTACAGACACACACACACACAGTACAGACACACACACACACAGTACAGACACACACACACACACACAGTACAGACACAGACACACACACACACACACACACACAGTACAGACACACACACACACACACACACACACAGTACAGACACACACACACACACACACACACAGTACAGACACACACACACACACACACACACACAGTACAGACACACACACACACACACACACACTCACACACACACTCACAGTACAGACACACTCTCACACACACACAGACACACACACACACACAGTACAGACACAGACACACACACACAGTACAGACACAGACACACACACACAGTACAGACACAGACACACACACACACACACACAGTACAGACACACACACACACACACACACACACAGTACAGACACAGACACACACACACACACACACACAGTACAGACACAGACACACACACAGACACAGTACAGACACACACACACACAGTACAGACACACACACACACAGTACAGACACACACACACACACACACAGTACAGACACAGACACACACACACAGTACAGACACAGACACACACACACACACACACACACAGTACAGACACACACACACACACACACACACACAGTACAGACACACACACACACACACACACACACAGTACAGACACACACACACACACACACAGTACAGACACACACACACACACACACAGTACAGACACACACACACACACACACACAGTACAGACACACACACACACACACACACAGACACACACACACACACAGTACAGACACACACACACACACACACACACACACACACAGTACAGACACACACACACACACACACACAGTACAGACACACACACACACACACACACAGTACAGACACACACACACACACACACACACACACACACAGTACAGACACACACACACACACACACACAGTACAGACACACACACACACACACACACAGTACAGACACACACACACACACACACACACACACACACAGTACAGACACACACACACACACACACACAGACACACACACACACACAGTACAGACACACACACACACACACACACAGACACACACACACACACAGTACAGACACACACACACACACACACACACAGTACAGACACACACACACACACACACACAGTACAGACACACACACACACACACACACACACACAGTACAGACACAGACACACACACACACACACACACAGACACACACACACACACACACAGTACAGACACACTCTCACACACACACACACACACACACACACACACACACACACACACAGTACAGACACACACACACAGTACAGACACACACACACACACACACACACACACACACACAATGAGTCAACACGTCGCGGCGGTGTTGTACGGAGCGCACGCAGCCTGAGCACGTCCACGGACAGCGCAGCTCTGACGTCAGCGCTACGTCCGTCAACACTGCCACTGCGCAGCTGCAGCTCGCAGACACAACGCAGCGCTGTCAGGGTTTAAACGCAATGAAGCTTCGCTTTAGTTTGTCCTGTTTCACAGCGCGAGCACCGCATCATTGCCAACAAACGCATTTCATTCGTAACCTGCGATTAAATCTCGCAATTCAATTGAACCCAATCAGCCTTCTGTCTGGAGCGGCTCCGGCCTGCGGGGAAGCCCGACTCCTGCCGCCGACTGAGCCGATTACAGTCGCCCGCCTGTGTGTAAGGCACAGACGCCTCCCCTCGGCGGTCCTCGTCTCACCGGAGTGGAGTCCATGTCCGCGGCGCTGCGGGTCCTGCGGGTCCTGCGGGCCGGGTGCGTGCGCGGCGCTCCTGCGGGAAGCGGCTCCGGCCTGCGCTGTGGAGAGACACGCCCCCAAACAGCGCCACGTCACTCAGCCGAGCAAGCCCCGCCCCGCCCGCCGTCTTAAAGGCGCAGTTCTGGGCCGTGTCGCCTTCCTTCTCTTGGAGTTGCTGTCATTCGTTGCTATTTTTATTATTCCGAACATATATGCTACAGTACTTTTTTTCAAGCTGCTATATGTGAATGTTCTGCGCATTCACTGTCGGTACTACTACTAGTAAAACTAGAATTTTAAGTATTTGAAGACACTTTTCATGCATGTGACGGTACTTTTTGCATATTGGTTATGAATTAATGTATGGTATTAGTATTATTATTTGTTTGTTTGTCTATTTATGTTTTCATTTAGTGGCAGATGCCCTTATCCAAGGCGACTTACAGTTTACAATAAGCATTGATTAAGTGCAGTCATACAAATCAATACAACATTACATTGAAGCTTTACAAAAGTGCAGTAGCACAGTCAATACAAAGTACAATTTAAGAATTACGAAAGTGCAGTAGTAGAATTCATTTACAATACAAAACACACATCCTAGTTCAAAGAGTTAAGAAGTGCAGACATGATGACTGAAGTCCTGGCTATGAGCTGGAGGGAGGTGGGGGGCAGAGGGGAAATGACTAAACAACTGGAGATCTAACCCTGTATGAGTAAGCAGGGCGAAAGGAAGCATAGTTACACAATGTGTCAAAATACAGGAGTGCAGCTCAGCTCAGGAGAATAAGCTGCTATATTACAAGTACAGTCTGAACAGATGTGTCTCTAGTAATCGGGTGGTTGGGGATGCAGGTCAGGGATAGTTTGCAATCAAAGTAGTATAAATTAAGTTAGGAGTAGTTTGCATCAGTAATTGTATGTAAAAGTTAGCAGGTTTGTACCTGTAGTATAATAGCAGGTGTGTTCATGTTCATGATAGTATGTCAGTTAGTATAAGTAAGGATTATTATTATTGATCACACAATGGAAATAGCCCCAAGAGTAGTTAAGCTGTTTTTATCTCATAAAATTTGGTATAGTATAATATACCACAATGTATAAGGTATAAGCATAAAATATAGTATGGACTACAGACTGCACTCTTGTCCCATACAATACACCCCGTGTAACCTAACGTCTAATCCTTTTGCTCTTATTTTAATAATCAGAGTTTTTTACATTAATATCTATGTTACTAAAAAGTGTGAATTAAGTCAAATTAATATTCTTGAAATCATTTAAATGTAACAGTATTAAGGCATTCTCTGATTTTCGTATTTCTTCCCAGTACTGATCTGTAGAGGCCGCTGTTTACCAGGGTAAGGAGAGCCAGTGGCAAAACAAGTGCACGATTTCTCTCCCCGATACACACTTCATATCCCCTTAAACCAAGAGCATGATTATAATATCCATGTGATGTGTGAGGTTGAAAAATAAAGCATTGATTAAGATTCTCACTGGTGTTCTCTAAAGGGGGTGGCTTGGAAACGTATTTTACAACTGGACCTCAATTTCTGACAAGGTACTATACCTGGAGAGCTCCTGTAAAAAACCCAGCTGTGTAAATGAGTAATTGAATGTAAAAATAATGTGATATATCGTAAGTTGTCTGGATAAGAGTGTCTGTTAAGAAATGTAATAATAATAATAATAATAAACAACAGGCAGGTGCACAGACACTAGCTGGCCTTTCTCTGACCCTGTCAAGGTCACTGTGGCACAGCGTATCAAGGGCATCCCCTAGCTCAGTCAGAGCGTATAGAGATTGAACCTGTATTGGACTGCTACCACAGTCATTTAGTCACGGACTCTCTCTCCTCCCTACTTGTGGTATGTATTTACTTGGGTTTAACTTTGTTTTTTGTTAGTTTGCACGAGGCATCTCCACACAGTTTATTGTTTTCCCTGTTGCACTTGACCGCAGTGTTCTGTGCCTCTGCAAGGGGTGTGAAAATATCAGGGAGTTTATGAGGTCCCGTGGTACATGAAAAGGTCAGTAGGGTTCAGGCTGAACGCTAGTGAAGAGCGAGTGTCAGGTATGAGAGCAGCACCGAAGAGCATAGGAAGCTGTGGGGAAGGGGGGCGGTGTTGAGCTCCGTACACACAGGAAACTCAGTCACAGTGCGCCACAGGAGCTGGGATTCCTGTCTCATCTTGTCTGTTGTCCCTGAGTGATTAACGGCAGTCTGTGTGTGACAATCTGTTGACAGTGAGGATAGTCTGTGTTGTGCTCCCGTGGCCACAATTATTATATGTCTTCTTTGTGCATTTGTCTTTATTTGGGGTGTATTATTGTCATTGTTGTTGTTGTTGTCATTGTAACTGTAGATATGGTTCATAGTGGACTTTAGAAGGATGCCTCCCTCTGGAATAATCTGAGTTTTTATCTCTGGGAACGGCATTACAATGTCGAGATGTAACCCACATGGAAACTGCATAGTATAATATGTTGGTGATAAGGGTCATATTATTGTAATGTTTTTTATATTATTATTTCTGTTGTAGACATTTTTATATTTGCCCAACACCAGCTTTCATACCACTGTGCTTAGGTAGTCCAGGCTGCTTTGTACATCGTGCTGTTGGTGGTCTGTCGGTCTGTCTGTCTCACTGTTTTATGCGTCTTTCTCAGGGGCTTAGTAAGACCAATCTGTGGGGTGTTCATGTGAGCCGGTCAGACATTTCAAATCCATTGCCAGTCACAGAATGTCGTGATAAATGTGTTTTCAGTGAAAGTACAGATTTGCGTGTGTGTATTCTTATGTGAGTGTGTATGCTTGTATGTGTGTATGACCTGAAGGGACATTTCTCTGGTCCTTTTGTTTCCTATGTGGCGTTTTTGACCATACACAGGAGAGACCCTTCTCTGTAGACGACTGCAATGAAGTGCCCGACCTGCCAGGCCGGATCTGCCCCCGTATATCAGCTCTGGGTCCGGTCACCGGTGTTTGTGAAAACCTGCTCTTGCATTTACTCAGCTGGGCTATTATCTGAGAGTCCCAGGTGCAGAACGGACATCAGTGGAGGTGTGAACACAGCGTCCCCCCCTCCCCTCCCCTCCCTGGAGCTCAATGAGCTGGTTGGCCTGACAGTGAGACACAGCCTCAGATCCAAGACCCAGGGTGGTCAGCTTGTCCCGAGAAACCTTGGAGAAACAATGTGTTATGAAATCAAAAGTGTTTGCACAATGAATGGTGGGAGGCACTGAAGTCCTGAATCACAAAATCTGTCACCTTGTCCTCACTGGCCGTCAGTCAGTTTGGTTGTTTTCCAGGGAGTTTTAGCAACAAGAAGTTAGCAACAAGGAGGAAGACTCTCACAGTCGGACCTGTTCTGTGGTTTGGGCCACGGGTCACTGGTAAATATTGGACCAGTGATATCTGGATTCACTCTATTTCTGAATGTTGTTATTTTGATTAAGTATCTTGTTATTTTGACTGACTATTGTGATAGACTGTGAATAACCTGTTAATCAACAAATTAGCACTGTGACAAGCTGGCAATTAGAGACTGGGGGGGGGTCTCTGGGGAATTGTCGTCTGTAAGGGGACTGATAGTATTGTTTCTGGGTGTATTACTGCTATACTGACTAAACTGTAACTATACACGAATGTTACCACATGACTGAACCTGTGTGTGAATCTGTAAGGGACAGACTTTAGCCCGGGTGGGAATTTATTATCCTATATTTGAGTGTATTGTGTTCTGTTTAATTTCAGTTGAATCTGTGATTGTATTGATCACTTGATTATAAGAGCATGTTGTGGTTTCACTCAATTACTTGCGCTGGATGTGTGAGATCAACTCAAAACTCACTGTATTGAACGTTGCTGAGATGACCGCTGTCCACTAGGCAGAAGACAGAAATCCAAACATTTGCCATAGACTTTTGTATTTTGAACTCTCGCAATTGTGTCAATCAGTCCATTTTGTTTTAGTATAGCGCCTTCACAGGGTGGCCACAGAGCACTTCACAGACTGACAAACATACAATAAACAAATAAGGAAACCATAAAGAATGTTAATTAATGAACCATTATATACATGTATAACGAGGGTTAGTACAAGTTCTAGGACTCTTCCAGAAGCTACATGACGGCCCATCTTTCTTTTCTAAAGGCGCTGGACAATTTGGGCTGAACGCGCGCTCCCGCGGGAGACAGCGCGCCGCGCTCTAGTAGCGCAACACGTGGTCGGGGACGCGCACGCACACTTTCTTCTTTTTTGGGGAGTCGGGACAGCAAGCCGCACATTTCACCCGGAGGGAGCAGGAGAGAGCCGTTCACCCTCGAGGAGCCCGTAAGAACAACTTTCTTGACCAGTAATGTCCGTGTCCGTGTCCGTGTCCAGCCGCGGGGCTCGCGAGGTGCGTGGCGTGCGTGGCCGGCGCGCGGCGGGGACAGTGCGGGACAGCGCGGGGAGGGACAGGCTGCTCACACTGCTGCTGTGTGTGGGCTTATCAATAATGACAACCCTGTGCGACCCCCAGAAAAGTGAGAGAGAGAGAGAGAGAGAGAGAGAGAGTGAGAGAGAGAGAGAGTGAGTGTGTGTGTGTGTGTGTGTGTGTGTGTGTGTGTGTGTGTGAGAGAGAGAGAGAGAGAGCGCGCTGGGGGGACCTGTCGAGATGCAAAGTCAATCTGCGGACAGGATGATGATGTGGTATTTTGAGAAATATGTGCTGGGGGAGACCACGCCATGATACACACACGGGTCTGTGTGTATGTGTGTAAGTGTATGTATGTATGTGTGTGTAAGTGTGTGTGTGTGTGTAAGTGTATGTATGTATGTGTGTGTGTAAGTGTATGTATGTATGAGTGAGTGTAAGTGTATGTATGTGTGTGTGTGTGTGTGTGTGTGTAAGTGTATGTATGTATGTATGTGTGTGTGTGTGTGTGTGTGTAAGTGTATGTATGTATGTGTGTGTGTAAGTGTATGTATGTATGAGTGAGTGTAAGTGTATGTATGTGTATGTGTGTGTGTGTGTAAGTGTATGTATGTATGTTTGTGTGTGTGTGTGTGTGTAAGTGTATGTATGTGTGTGTGTGTGTGTGTAAGTGTGTGTGTGTGTGTAAGTGTATGTATGTGTGTGTGTGTGTAAGTGTATGTATGTATGTTTGTGTGTGTGTGTGTGTGTGTGTAAGTGTATGTATGTGTGTGTGTAAGTGTATGTATGTGTGTGTGTAAGTGTATGTATGTGTGTGTGTGTGTGTAAGTGTATGTATGTGTGTGTAAGTGTATGTATGTGTGTGTAAGTGTATGTATGTGTGTGTAAGTGTATGTATGTATGTTTGTGTGTGTGTGTGTAAGTGTATGTATGTGTGTGTAAGTGTATGTATGTGTGTGTGTAAGTGTATGTATGTATGTTTGTGTGTGTGTGTGTGTGTAAGTGTATGTATGTGTGTGTAAGTGTATGTATGTGTGTGTAAGTGTATGTATGTGTGTCTGTGTGTAAGTGTGTGTCTGTGTGTAAGTGTATGTGTGTGTGTGTGTGTGTAAGTGTATGTGTGTGTGTGTGTGTGTAAGTGTGTGTCTGTGTGTAAGTGTATGTGTGTGTGTGTGTGTGTGTAAGTGTATGTATGTGTGTGTGTGTGTGTGTAAGTGTGTGTATGTGTGTGTGTGTGTGTAAGTGTATGTATGTGTGTAAGTGTATGTATGTGTGTGTAAGTGTGTGTCTGTGTGTAAGTGTATGTATGTGTGTGTGTGTGTAAGTGTATGTATGTATGTGTGTGTAAGTGTGTGTGTGTGTGTAAGTGTATGTATGTATGTGTGTGTGTAAGTGTATGTATGTATGAGTGAGTGTAAGTGTATGTATGTGTGTGTGTGTGTGTGTGTGTGTAAGTGTATGTATGTATGTATGTGTGTGTGTGTGTGTGTGTGTAAGTGTATGTATGTATGTGTGTGTGTAAGTGTATGTATGTATGAGTGAGTGTAAGTGTATGTATGTGTATGTGTGTGTGTGTGTAAGTGTATGTATGTATGTTTGTGTGTGTGTGTGTGTGTAAGTGTATGTATGTGTGTGTGTGTGTGTGTAAGTGTGTGTGTGTGTGTAAGTGTATGTATGTGTGTGTGTGTGTAAGTGTATGTATGTATGTTTGTGTGTGTGTGTGTGTGTGTGTAAGTGTATGTATGTGTGTGTGTAAGTGTATGTATGTGTGTGTGTGTGTGTAAGTGTATGTATGTGTGTGTAAGTGTATGTATGTGTGTGTAAGTGTATGTATGTGTGTGTAAGTGTATGTATGTGTGTGTGTGTGTGTGTGTAAGTGTATGTGTGTGTGTGTGTGTGTAAGTGTATGTATGTGTGTGTGTGTAAGTGTATGTATGTATGTTTGTGTGTGTGTGTGTAAGTGTATGTATGTGTGTGTAAGTGTATGTATGTGTGTGTGTAAGTGTATGTATGTATGTTTGTGTGTGTGTGTGTGTGTAAGTGTATGTATGTGTGTGTAAGTGTATGTATGTGTGTGTAAGTGTATGTATGTGTGTCTGTGTGTAAGTGTGTGTCTGTGTGTAAGTGTATGTGTGTGTGTGTGTGTGTAAGTGTATGTGTGTGTGTGTGTGTGTAAGTGTGTGTCTGTGTGTAAGTGTGTGTGTGTGTGTGTAAGTGTGTGTATGTGTGTGTGTGTGTGTAAGTGTATGTATGTGTGTAAGTGTATGTATGTGTGTGTAAGTGTGTGTCTGTGTGTAAGTGTATGTATGTGTGTGTGTGTGTGTGTAAGTGTATGTGTGTGTGTGTGTGTAAGTGTATGTATGTGTGTGTGTGTGTGTGTAAGTGTGTGTATGTGTGTGTGTGTGTGTAAGTGTATGTATGTGTGTCTGTGTGTAAGTGTGTGTCTGTGTGTAAGTGTGTGTCTGTGTGTAAGTGTGTGTCTGTGTGTAAGTGTATGTATGTGTGTGTGTGTGTGTAAGTGTATGTATGTGTGTGTGTGTGTGTAAGTGTGTGTATGTGTGTGTGTAAGTGTATGTATGTGTGTGTGTGTGTGTGTGTAAGTGTATGTATGTGTGTCTGTGTGTAAGTGTGTGTCTGTGTGTAAGTGTATGTATGTGTGTGTAAGTGTGTGTCTGTGTGTAAGTGTATGTATGTGTGTGTGTGTGTGTGTAAGTGTATGTATGTGTGTGTGTGTGTGTGTAAGTGTGTGTAAGTGTGTGTGTGTGTGTGTGTGTGTGTAAGTGTGTGTATGCATTTCTTAATGTATTCTTGTTGTCTAGCGTCTATTTAAATGTGTCATGGATTGTAGAATTGATACAGTCAATGTATGGACGGGGATTAGGTCCGACTATGAACTCCTATCCGACGTGCGTTTCTTTGTGCGTGTGTTGGTATATGCTTATCATAAGGGTCGGAGGCGGCCGTGTCGCTACTCTGTCGCTACTCTGTCGCTACTCGCAGCTCTGCTCTGCGCGGCGGCCAGCCTGGCAGCGGGCGGAGGAACTTCAGCCACGTTTCCACGGCGCGCTGGGATTTCTGCACACAAGACTGAAGAAACCGGAAACTGTGAGTAATATTGTTCGGTTATGACAGGCGAATGAAAATGCACGCGTTTGCAACCATACCTGGCCGAGACGACAGCGTGTCTTACGGCGCCTCTCCCGTCTCCTGGGAGCCGCTGTGGGTTTCGTGTCAGGTTAGTCCTACAGTCGTGCGCTCGTATGATCGCATCCAGCGGTTTCTGTGTCTTTGATTGGCTTGTGCACTGAATGCGTTATAAGGGAGCGCAACGGTGTGTGTGTTCATTTCCAGAGACGAGCAACTTTGTGTCGAGACATGGTTACACTCTCTTGCTTGTAATGAACTTTAATTTGCTTTTAAGCTCTTTCTGAAACGCGGGTTCCCTCGACTCTTACATTCACACGTTTTCTTTATATTAAACAGACTAACAAAACACAGACACAAAAGACAACTCCAGACGTGAAAGAGGGGTCCGGGGTGAGCAGTGCTCTGTCACTGCTTCAGTATGACGACATCGCGGAATCTCTGACCTCAAAGGGGATATAATGACGTGACGGGGATCCCCGGCGCCTGGCTGACGTATTCGTTTCCCAGAATTTGTAGATTATTCGTGGATCGCCAGACCCGGCAATGCTATAATCAGAAAAGTGCTGACAAGTGACTTCCTTCCTTATCTTGGCTCAGCTAACAGTCGGGTCCCTCGAGGTTCCTCTGTTAGTGATGTGATTAGAAATGGTTTGGCAATAACTGCAGCTGTGGTTGGCCGTCAGTGTGACTGGGTGTACAGATTCAGCTCCTTATTCGCCCCTTTAAGCAGGGGCAGAGATGACGAGACAGGCATGTCGTGATAAAAAGCTTACATTTTTATCCGTTCAGTTCTTCTTAGGAATATTACAGAACAGCACACTTCACAATCCGAGATGCGTTTCCACTCTCAGTGCTGCAGTAGATCTGTGCTTTGTCTTTTTTTTCTGGCTTACCTATTGGTTGTGTGAATGGAAAGTTTCTTAACTATTGTTTTAATATATCTATTATTATTATGTGAAGGCAGCATCAACAACTATAGGTTGTACTAAATTTACCATCTCTGGCTGATATATTCATATTACAGAAAAGCAGAGTAATGCAAAAATAAATAAACTAGTGATGGGCAGCGCCAGCCCCAGAGTGGCTGGCATTCTCAAGATTGAACATGTACCTCCCACAACCCTGAGTTAATTAGATAAATCAAGTTATTTAGAGAATCAGAGGACCCTGTGGCCCTTGAGGTTTGGAGGCACCCCTCCCTGGTTTCTACAGACTTGCATTACAAGTTGGGAGCCTGTGAGTACAGCCATCTAGTTCCTTATTGCAGGAGCACAGGGACTGTTCGACCACCTGCAGGAGCTGAAAGATACCTGGAATCAACTTGGGGATTTGACTTTTTATCCCAATAAAGCCTCCGATCAATGAAGTAAGGCAGTCCCTGCCTTCTGGTGCAAACTGCTGCACAGCAGCAGCACTGCGTTCTTCCCCCCCTCTGGTCCTTGCAGTTGAGAGTGTGTGTTTTTTATTCCACCCCGTGGCTCTTAATAGGTTAATCGTACTAAATTATGTTCTTCACACAACGCTTCTCTTGGGTCTGAAATCGGGGCGGGGGTTATTGCAGGCCCCGAGGGCTGCGTGGGTTTACTTAGTTTATGGAATTGATTGGAGTTGTTTTTAGCATCACAAGGTCACATTCCCAGCTCATTCCAGTCTTAATTGGTGGTTAATTGAAAAGTGCTCATAAATGGCAGCAGGAACTTGAACCTCTGGCAGTGGAATATCCCAGCCTTCATTTAAAGAGCTGTAAAACCTGTGGGGTGTGTAGATAGCGCTGTCAGAGCCCTGTGTTGACATTGGGAACGCACTAGTGTGTGTGTTACTGCTGCTCTAGGTGCCATGGCAGCCCCGGTGGTGTAGCTATGGTAGAGGGCACTAGGGGGCAGTCTTTAGGTGGTGAACTACCCTGATAGGCAGGGAGGTGTAGTGGAATGGTCAGGTGTACAAAAGTGGCTGAAACAGGGCTGTTGAACTCATTTGATCATTTTCAGGGGGGACTACTTTAAATCCCCTGACTGTTTCACAGATGAGTAGAAAGAACAGCCTTTTGTTAGTTCAGTGCAATGTTGTCATTGGTAGCATGGCTAAAATGAAGGCGGACAATGCTGGGGGCAGAGGACCACGATGCCAGAGTTGACAAGAAACAATGTGACACTTTTGTTTATGGATGGAACCAAGATCCTCCCATGGTTCAGAAGAAGAAGAAGCTGACCTGTTCAGTGGTCTTTGGCCCAGCATCGCAAAGACCAACTCTCAGAGGTGGTTCAGAACTCTCTGTATGGAAAGCACACTGAAAATGTGAAATGCCTCATAGGAAAAGAGAAAACACAACTAAAAACATGCTTCCCATCAAATTGTAAAATCCAGCCCCAAACATCCTGGAGTTTGAAAGCACGTGACACAGTAAACCCGTCTGGGCAGCTGCAGGAGAGTATCGAGGCAGTGCGGTGCTGCTGAGACTTGCTGCTCGCTCTTTCTGCCTGGGCCCTGCTGTGATGTCACCGCTGGGTTGTGTTCTAGGCTTGTTGACCGCGCTCCTGTGGAATTGTGCCTCCTCCTGGGCTTGGCTCCAGGGGTGTGCGCTCCTTAAGAAATAAATAAACCTGGGTTGGGAAGCACTGTTCTAAACTACCATGCTCAGCTCCTGGGTTGTATTTTCATGATCTGTGATTTTTCAGGGGTTCAATTAAGACTGTCTGACTCTGGCCCTGGTAGGACTGTGGATGCACTGTAACCCTCTGTTAGGACCCCCTGTGCTGGGGCCTCTAGTGCCCCCACTGTGTTACGCCTCCAGCTTCCATTAATGCTGCTTTGGACTCACAGAGAGCTGAGGTCAGGCTGACCCCCAAAGCCCCCTTGGCTCTTGATGCCCAACCGCTTACTGTTAAAATGGCTGCCGTTCCTGCTGCCTTTTCCGCGGCTGTCGAGCAGGGTGGGGGGTGATGGAAAGAGTGACACGGAGATGCACTTTCCTGTCTCTATAGGAATGTGTATTGGAGCGCTCGCTACATGCCTGAACAAAAAGCTTATTGTTGGAATTATATTTAATTTCTTACTTTTCTCACGTGGGTGAGAGACTCCTAGTGTCAGATTCCTCAAGACGCATCCATTTCATTTTGTGTGTAATGAGTGAGTGTGAGGTAGTGAAAATCCCCCCAACTGACCACATCTCTGATCTTATAAAACTGCCTCAAAGCCAATTGCTAAACGATGTGTTTGTTAATTAACCAATCAAATACATGGAGAAGCCAGCTTTGGGATTTGTTGGCTGGTTAACATCCAGTTTGATTCAATTTCAAGTTTTTTTTATTTTATTATTATTTGGTTTGCAGCTCTCGGTGGACAGATCCCTGCCGAGCTCAAATGGGTCTAAACCCAAACGGGATGTGAACTGCCCAGAAACTCAAGACTGAGAGTCCAGCGCACTGAACCGAGATAAAGCCATCAAGGCAAGGAGGAGAGAACAACATAAAACACTTAGGAGAAAGAGTCTCTGAAGAGGGTGCAGGGCCTAATGCTGGCCTGTCCTCCAGGCAGCGAGTCCAAAGCTCTGAGTCATCGGGTCAATGGGTAGATTGCTTCCTGGGGTGGGGGGACAGTCACTGTAATTTGAAGTACAACTCCCATAACCTAAGGTGTGTTTTTTTGTTACAAGTTGTCCAGTAGAAAATGCAGTGCCTTCAGTCTGGGTGCAGCCTAGGTGCAGTACAGCGTGCTTTTAATAACTGTGAAGGCGAGAGAGAGTAGGAGTCCATCTGTCAGGAGGAGCAGCAGTGCGGGGGTTCGTGTAGGAGAGCAGAAAAGGCAGGGTGAGCGATCACACTCAGGGCTGAGTGCCGTGTTTGTCCAGGATGGGAGCGTCGCTCAGGTATGTTGCTGCTGCTTGAAGTTGCATCAGACCTGCTTGCTCTCCCCAGTATGGATGGCGCAATGGGCTAAACTTGGTGCCCCTCCCTAGAGTGTGAAAGCCTCCCTATCAGACAGGCTGGTAGATATTGCCCAACGTGTGTGTGTGTGTGTCTACAGATGGGGGGGGGCTGGGAAGGTGAAAGACCAGATTGAGTTATAATTTTTTATTCTATCTTCTATCTTCTGGTTTTGAATGGTGGTTCTCTTTTTACGATATTGCGATTTTAAACACCTTAACGGACCAAAAGTGATTGTGAGGTCTTAAGAAGATTTCTTTGGGCTAAATGCAAAGACATTAATTTGAAGGGGAAGGAGATGGGGTGAGTTATTTCACTGCTGTGCAGGTTTCAGAACATTGTGTTTAACTAGTAGGGCTGCAGAGCAAGGTGCAACTCTTATTAGTGTTCCCCCTGGAGCTGCTCTCCTCCACCCGGTCTATCCATTCCTCCCGCAAAGCAGCTGTTCAGTGGTGCAGATGGATTGCTTTTCCATAGTTTAGATTGTGCTCTGACCCAGTAAACCAGCAGACGGTGGCAATGAAAAGCAGTGGATTCATACAGAAGAGAAGAGCATGCGACAGGATGTGGGGCAATCAACAGACTGAAATAACAGGAAAATGCCACAAGTGTGGTGAGGTTCTCCTTTTTAGGAGCGGTGGATGACAGAGTGACTGGCTTTCTAATTGCCTGCATGCAAAACCGTGTGCCTCTCGGGAGGAGGAGGAGGGATTGGCTGCCGGCTGTGTGTGTGTGTGACTGTGCGTGTGCTCTGCTTTCTCAGGATCTTGTGGCATTCAGAGGTTTTGCCTGTTCCCCTGCTCTGTCATTTGTCAGTGGCCATCATCATGATGTAATTGCTAGTTTGTAGTACTGGAAGGGGGTGGAGGGAGTAGGCTCTACAAGGCTTGCTACTGTCCTTAGGGAGTGGGGATGGTGCCCTGGTGGTGCCCTGGGTGTGCAGTGCAGTGCGCGGTGGGTGTTGGACCTTCGGGGATGGGTTGTTGTCCAGTGGCTGGCTATTCGGGTTTGGCCCACTTTAATGTTGCTGTAGCCTTTATTTATGCCGCCAGTAAGATCCTGCAACAGGCCTCCACTGCAGTGAATGAACAGTGCTGTCTTCTGTCTCCAGATGTCCCTGTTCTGTTCTCGGTCTCTGGATGTCTCTTGCCCCGTCTAACGGCTCAGTGTTTCAATGGCTGTGGAGGGGAGTAGAGCCATTTCCCTGTTCTTAGGGGTAGCAGTTTCGGAAAGCATATGGGGTAGACGGCCAGGAGCTCCCCGTCTGAGCTCTCTCAATATGACACTTACAGTTCAACCCAAGCCTTTTTGCTCCTGGACTGACTTCTTAGTTTGTTTTTTTTTGGTGATTTTTGGCCTGGCACTCCTGTCCTAGTCAGGTGGGTGGCTTTTCCCCGTCGGGGCAAAAAGAGCACATTCTCGCTTTTGTTTGCGTACATACTTGGCTGTATTTAATTAAAGGATAATTTAATTACCTGAGCTGGGCACCCCTGTACAACCGGATGGAAAAAATGCAAAGTTAAACCCAGGCGAATTCTGCCAATTCATTAGATTTCCGACCGCCACCTTGCTGGTCCAGGGGGCATTCCACCGAGGATCAGACGCCAGCCAAGACCACATGTACTTTCTAGTTATTTATAGAACTGTCGAAAATCACGTTCGGTTTCTTTCTCCTTTTCCACAGTGAGGACCTCTCTTCCTCTTCTCACTGACAGGAGCATTACAGAACACCCCCCCGGTCGCCATGGTCTGTGACTGGGGACACTTTTGTGAGCTGGCCAGTTTCCTCGTGGTGTGAATGGGGCCATGTTAGACACGAATAGTGGAGGTTGTCATCCCTTGGAAAAGTCCCCCCACCACACCAACACGCCCAGCCGGGTTTTGACCCACTTCTGTGTCTTTTGAAAGCATCCTGAGTTTCCTTTCTTCAGCTGGGACAGCAAACCACCAACCAATCAATTTGTATTCATCCTTCACAACAAGTGGCCACGGTGCACCAGCGTTCACTCGACAAAACAAAGACTGTGTACAGTACAGCCACTGTGGCTGTAAGAATCGGACTAACCTTCAGGCACAGAGGAGAGGTAACTCCAGGTTTAGAGACCCTATGGATCCTCCAGGTGTGAGTTATGTTGAGGGGTTACTCGAACTGACAGCAAGAACAGTCCCACCTCATGTAATGCCCCCCCCAGCCCTGCGGCTCCACCCTGGATGCTGCCCCTCACAAAGAACTTGCGCCGCAGCTTCGCAGCTGGAGCAAAGGGTCCATCAACGTGCTGCCCCTGGCGGATGCAGGACAACGCCGGCCACTCGATCAGGTTGTGAAAGCATGCAGTTAATCTTGCTCAGCGCGAGTGTCCCCTCCCAGCCGTGCTGTAACGGGTGTGAAATCAGCAGCACAGATTCCAGCTTCTGCATTATTGCAACAAGTAGAGCTGGCCGCCCCTGGCTGCCCATACTCCTTGGTGTCCTTGTCGTTGGAGGCGATTGTCTTTTCTTTCCCTGCCCATGGCATTAGTTACTGTATACTGGAGCGCAGGGCCCTGGAGAACAGCAAGTGTAGAAACGCAAGCAGAGGGTTTAGTGCTTTAACCGATTGATTAAATATGAGTTTGTAAATGTTTAAATGTTAAATTGCTTTTGAGGGTGGGGGGAGGCTGTAATTGAGCCATTACCAGGGGGGTTTGTATATGGTCCGAAGGAAGAGTCTGTGTACATTACAGTAACCCGCTGGTATTAACTCTTGTGTAAACACCGTTTATCTCTCCGGGAGCTCTGTGTGCTGGATGGCTTTCTCGGCTGCTGCCGTAGCTTAGAATGGAGAGATTAAGGATTTGTATGATAATAATAATAATGCATCATACAAGCAGATCCCCGAAACACCCCCGGCACCTTTAGAATAACTACTACTACTAATGACAAGAAGAACAGGGATGTGCTGCTCATTGTAATGTGTCAGGGCTCTGTAACATCAGAGCTGGAGTGAAATGCATCTGAGTACCCTCCAGAAACTAAACATTGTGTTCCCCCCCTAATGATCTGGGTGATCCCTTCTCAGCACTCTTTCGACCAGCTCACCACTTTCCCCAAGTCCCACCCCCACTCCCACTCCTGATCCCGTCTGCTGTACTGGAGGGTGGAGGCAGATCAGGCACTGGTGAGAGTGATGGGATCGAAGGGAAGAAGCTGAGCAGGAGGAGTCTGTGTTTATTGCAGTAACCTGCTGGTATTAACTCTTGTGTAAACACCATTCATCTCCCTGGGAGCTTGGTGTTATTACAATTATTATTAATGAGGGGTGAACACAGACTTAAAAAGTGGTTTAAGAACATTGCAGTTGCATTTGGTCCCAAATCTTCTTTGCAATGTTTCTCTCCACATTCCTCTTCTGTTCATCCTGATGGGGGGGGGTAACTCAGCTGATTTCCTCTGTAATGTTAGTAATCTAGTGATGTGTGTTTTTCCTTGCCCATTTCCTCCTGCGCCCGGCTGAACTGTCTTTATCTCCAGGCGTTCCCATTGTTACCGACTCGGAAAACATGGCTCAGATTTCCATGGGAATTGTAGCTTAGGAAATGAAGCCGGTAAATTTTTATTTAATCTTCCTTCTTCCTGGAAGACCAGTTTGTCTAAATGTCAAAACTTAAAAGAATAATTAAATGTATACAGACGGACGACAAATTAAAGGAAAAACCAACCTAAAGTGTTTCAGTAAGGTGTTGGGTACCAAGAGCCACCAGAACAGCTTCAATGCTCTTGGCACAGATTGTACGAGTCTCTCCTTGAGGGATGAACACCATTCTTCCAAAAGATATTCCCTCATTTGGTGTTTTGATGATGGTGGTGGAGAGCGCTGTCTAACACGTCGGTCCAGAATCTCCCATAGGTGTTCAATTGGGGTATGATCTGGTGACTGCGAAGGCCATAGCATATGAGTCACATCATTGTCATACTCATCACACCATTCAGTGACCCTCGTGCCCTGTGGATGCGGGAAGATATGTCATCCTGGAAGAGACCACTCCCATCAGGATAGAAATGTGTCACCATAGGATAAAGGTGATCACTCAGAATAACTGTGTCATGATTTGCAGTGACCCTTCCCTCTAAGGGGACAAGTGGACCCAAACCATGCCAGGAAAATTCCCCCCACAGCGTAACAGCCTCCGGACCCCCTCACTGTAGGGGTCCAGCAGTCAGGCCTGTCCCGTTCTCTTGGTGTCCCACACATGCACTCGCTCATTTGTCCAGAACACGAGCCAGTTGAGCGTCTGTGTGACTGAAGCTCCTGCCATTCGTGCCCCAATAATGACCCCTCTTTCAAAGTCATTAAGTCAATAAGATCCTCTCCTCTTGCCATCTTGATCCAAAATGGAGGTCACCTGGGCCTGCTCAGCATTTTTATTCATGCCACAGAGCACGGTAGGATGTTAATTGCTTTATTGTATCATGCAGTACACCTGTTTGGAGGCATCTGCATTCGTTATGTTCCTCCACTCATTTATTCAGGTCTTTCCTTTTTCCACCTATCTGTATATTATAAACAGTGTGGTTAGTGATTAGCGAAGCTGGCTGAGTCTGACCGTTGAGCGGCCCCTATGTCGGCTGACTGACTTGATCACCAGCAGTAACCTTAGGGAGGGTTACTCCAGCTCCAGGTCTGGGATGCTTGGACCCTCCTCTCAGTGTGGGGGGGGGGGGTCGTCATGCTGGCTGCACCAGATCCCTTGCCACAAAACTGCTGCAGCGCTGGCAGTGAGAGCCGGTGTCCCAAATTAGATCCTAACCAATGCGTGCCTGCGGTCGGGGGTTGCCCTTCGTATAAATACCAGAGGGCCCGGGGCCAAACCACGAGGAGCGTGCCCACGCCCTCGCACTGCCACCTCCACACTGACATGTGTTACACATGTGGGTGCTTGTTCTTCAATACACTGTACATATGTGTGGTACACACTCTGGGGTGGGGTGAGGCGGGGTGCGGTGTTGGCAGTGTGGACCCTGGCAGCCTCCCCCAGTTCACAGATTGTCGGAGAGCTGCTCTCCTGTCTGCTCCGCTCAGTTTCATGGGTTGGCAGGACCGGTGTCTGCATTGCACGGCTTCACAGCGGCCGTCTTCCGTCTCTCTCATCATGTAAGCGGGTCCTTTTCTGGCTGTGTCCAGAAGCAGCAGCTGATTCTGTTTTTTCTTTTTTCCTTCTCTCTCCTCCCAAGAGTATTTTTAAAAGTGGACTTGGCCTCCAAATTCCCCAGATGTCAATCCAATCGAGCATCTGTGGGATGTGCTGGACAAACAAGTCCGATCCATGGAGGCCACACCTCGCAACTTACAGGACTTAAAGGATCTGCTGCTGACGTCTTGGTGCCAGATACCACAGCGCACCTTCAGAGGTCTAGTGGAGTCCATGCCTCGACGGGTCAGGGCTGTTTTGGTGGCAAAAGTGGGACCTACACAATATTAGACAGGTGGTCATAATGTTATGGCTGATCGGTGTAGATGTACTTTCAAACAAGACATAACGTAAACATAACGTGACAAGATACATTGGAACAAATACCATACATACAAAACTAAAATAGAATAAAGTAAAATATTAACCATATTTGGTATATGTATCAAAAACATTGTCATGAAAATTTAAAAGGCAATGAACCCAACTGTTTTGTTTTTGTTTTTACAATGGCGTCCCTGTCCCTCAGGCCGTGGCAGGTGGACACGTACTGGGCTGCGATGGTCGCAGTGCGCTGCTCCTCTCCCAGCAGGACGGGGAGTTTGCAGCCGTCGGGGAGCTGACCGAATTCAGGGATTTTATTTTTTATTTGTGGCCTCTCTGTCTCTCTGCGTCTCTGTCTGGCAGTGAAGCCGCTGCCTCGGTGTCCTCAGGTGACCTCCTCCCTCCATCTGTTGCCAAGGCGACTCCTCTCCTGCAGCAGCACGCTGTCTGAGCTGCAGCCACGGCTGCTTTGTGCGAATTGAAGGGGGAGTTAAGCAGGGAACCATTGAGCATTGCTCTGGGGCCCAAGTGTGGACCTGGGGGAATCTGAAGCTCTACTGCAGCAGGCAGGAGGGGTGGGGCGTGGGCGGTGGTGGGGTTTGTACGAATGGCACAGAACGGGAAATTGCAGCAGAGTCCTGTTGACCTGTGTGGGACAGAGGACGAGGGTAGTGCTGTAACCGGGGGCCTCTCAGATGCTGCTCTGGGGGGCTTCCCTCACAGATGCTATGGGGTTTAACAAGCCGACCCCTGTGGTTTACGAGGTGGTTAAAAACCAGGCTGCCAGCTGTGAGTAACCAGCCTGAAAATTGCTGCCCCCAGGCTGGTTGTAAACACTGCCAGGCAGTGCTGCCCCCTACTGTGTAATCTCCCATGCACACATTCATACTCGCACTACAACAGACTTGCATAATTGCATGCTCACACTCGCACACTCTCCCACATACTCACTAACGAATGCAACTTGCATACTCTCTAATGTAATTTATTTATTTATGTATTTGTAACTCCTCTTACCCAGAATACTTATGCATTTCTGTGTATGCACACTCACTTCCACACTCTCTCACTCTCTCGCACACACACACACACACACACACACACACATACGTGCACTTTCACACACAGGCACACCTTCGCACGAGCATACTTCCTCTCTATCGCTCTCTCTCTCTCACGTCCACAGTTACCTTTGAGAGCCCCGTGGTGGAGACATCCTCAGAGACCATTAGTCTGCTGAGAGCGATATCCGATTGATCTGGTTAAACAAGTGGTCTATTAGACCTCCATCTCGGCTCTTAATCACCATCTCCTTTGTGCTGATGCTCAGTCGTGTTAAGAGGTTAACCGCGTTCTGAAGCATCTCTGATGGAGAAAGATCTTGGTTTTCAGGCACTTGTCCGCCACATGCGCCCTGAGGACAGCCCTGCCGTTTTACTGCGATCAGCCAATGAAACGTGAACTGCCAAGTTCCCTTGGTGGCTGATGTTTTGTATTAGCAGGGCAGTGTCAACGCTTATGAATTGCTCAACACCTACACTTGGGCTGGCCTCTCTGTGCCTATACTGCTCTGCACTTACCTCAGTGCTGGCTTCTCCATCCCACCTGCCTCACCTGTATCTGTTCCGCCTGCTCCATCCCATCTGTGCTTTCCTCAACTGTGCTGACCCCAGCAGCAGTGTCTTCCCCATAACCCCTTCTCACCTGCCCCGAGCTCACCTGTGTTTTCCACTCCTCACTTACCTGCACAGAGCTCATCTGGGCAGGTTCTCTGCTTGACCCTTCTGTACCTGCACTGGCCTCAAAGTACTGTCCTCTCCTTGCCTGCTTCCCACCTGTGCTGACCCCTCTGTGCTGTCCCACTTCTCTTCTGTCTTACCTGTGCCATCTGCTCCTTTTCACCTCTCTCCTGTCCTGTTCATACCTACCAGTAACTGCTCAGGGGTGTGGAACGACTGGCTTTAGCTGACCTTTGCTCCCTAGTGTGTTAAACAGGGACACTAGAGATTCCTCTGGCTCCACCGTGTTATGGATTGCAGGGGGGGAAGGGAATGACAGAGTGAGAAGGAAGTGAGCCAGCGTGGCAAAGTCCCTCTCCTCTGCTGTGTGTTTAACCTGAGCTGCTGTGTGGGCAGACGGGCAGCGATTGGGCTAATGTGACCCCATGCCATTGTTCCCACAGTGACGGAGAAGCAGATCATCTTACCGTGGGAGTCTTGGTAGTGTGGGAAAGGAGGAACGAAAAAAAGAAAGAAAGGTGTAATTGACAAAGTGGCTGTTTGGCGGTTGTTTTTCTTGTTCTATTTGTGTTTAAAGATACCCTGCCTTTCCCACAAAGGCACCTGCTAATTCACACTGCGGCAGGTCCACAGCTTGGATATTTTCCCACTGCCTTCCAGTGCACTGCGGGGCAGGACTGTGCTGTCCTCTCTCCTGTCCCCAGCCCTCAGTCTGTCCTCCATTGACACCCGAAGGCACCTGTCCTCTCTCTTCCATGTCCACTGGGTGTCTCGGGTGGGCCGGGTGAGTGGGTGGGTGGGCTGGGTTTGTGGTGAGGAGATTTTTTACTCTGGTTTGGTCTGTTTGTTGTTCTTGTCTTCCCTCCCTCCCTCCCTCCCCTGTCTTTGAGTCCTCTGTCAGTCTGTTCTCAGGTGTGACTAATAGCTGTTTACCCAGCTGTCACTTCTCAGGTGACGGCAAAGGGCTTAGGACTCCGGTGTGAGAGGGCGCAGTCTCACGGCCCGCTTATGGTCCTTCATGGCAGCCTCCTTTTCCTCTCACCACCCTGCCTGGCCAGAGAGGGGGAGGTGGGGAGGCGGATGGAAAGAGGGAAGGGAAGGGGAGGGAGGAAGAGAGTAGGTGAGTTGGATGAAGAGTAATAGGTGAAGAAGGAGATGGGAACAGAGAAGGTGTAGGGGAGAAGTGGAGGGGGTAGGGAGGGAAAAGGAGAGAGCGAGAGAGAGACAATGTGGGAACCTGTTCTCTCTGAGCAGTTCAGTTTTGTATCGGCACTGTGCCACCAGGTGTACTATTCCTGACACTAAATCTGTTCTCAGGTGTGAGAGGTCAGCCGGTGAGGTCAGCTGGTCGCACTTGGCCTGCGCTGGCCTCTCTCCGGCCCGCGTGGCTTATGCTGAGCTGCCCCCTATGTGAGTGATGCACTTTGCTGACCGCTACCTGCCTCTGCTGCTCAGTTCTGCAGTGCAAGGCGCCCTGCTTCCCTTCCTGACTTTGTTTAAAATGGAGCCAAGGGATCGGTCGGGTGACCAGACCTGGGGGCGGCTGGCAGCTGGGAGGCCAGGACCGTTCAGAGTGACTGGACATGTAATCCGGGAAACCGGAGGACCCAGTGACGGCGGATGGAGGGGAGCGAATGGAAATTAATTGAGTGGATTCATTGAGAAGTAGACCGGATTCTTGGATGGTTACTAATTGGGCACGAGGGCTAGGTTGATTGGCTCATATCATGTGAAGATTTTTGTTTTATTCTAATATCTTTGACTTATTTTATGTGTGAGTGTGTGGCAGTTTTTGCTATGCTCATCTGTGCACTGTAGTAATGTGAACAAGTCTCACAAGCGCGTGTCACTTGCAGGGAGGCTCTTGTGTGTAGAGTCTCTGTTGCTGTAATAACAGTGTGTGGATGCCCTAGACTCGTGGGAAACATTGGCTGGCAGTCTGACTGCTCAGTCGTTGCCGAACTTTCTCTGCTCTGTGTGTGTCAGGCGGTTTAGGGGGTCAGCTGGCTTTGCGTTTGCCGCCCTGACAGCATAGAGAGAAGTGGGGAGCAGTACGGAGGAGTGAGGGGACAGTGGGGGGGATGGTGACGGGCAGGGAGAGCAGAAGTGGTGGTAGTGGTAGATGCTTTAATCCAAAAAGTGGCTTTATATGGAATCAATTAGTATTATATATTTGTTTGGCTGATGTGTTTAGCTCAAGTGACTGACTTCTGGACACATTTATAAGATTCATTCAATAATAATTATTAATAATAACGTAATCGGTCAGACATGGTTATCCAAAGTGATGTACATGGGTAACCATCTATTCGTATTAATGCTAATGGCAGTATTAGTTGCCTACTGTTTGTCAGAGGAGTCTAATTCGACGGGAACAGTGCAGTAAGTGTCCCATGGTGTGGGGGTATAGAGTTACTGTCAAGTGGCCTAAAATAAAACAAGAAAACAGAAGAATGGCAGCCTCTGTGTGTGTCTTTGCGTGTTTCCCCAGTGGCTGTGTAGTCAGCTGGTCCTGAGCTTGGGATACCATCAATAAACACGGCCCCACCGCACCGGTCTCCTTCTGCGCTCTGAACTGGAGGCAGGGGGAAGCTTTTCTCATGGCACCTGCGCGGCTCCACGACCCAGACGTCTCCTCCTCCAGGGACTGGCTGTGCTCCACGGGCCCTGCTGCCGTCTCGCCCCCCCCTCCCGCGTCTACATCCATGTGTCCATCTTGGACCTTGGGCCTCTCCCATATGTTTGTATCCTTGTGCATCCATGTTTCTGCTTGTGTCTGTGTGCATGCATTTGTGTGGGGGCGGGAAGTCGTGAGGAGGAAAGAGTCGAGAGGCGTCTTGCAGGTGATCGGCTCCCGTCCTTATCCAGGAAGATCCCGCTGGCCTTCCCCCAGTGTGACCCCATGGAAACCCAACCAGCTAGACAAACATACTACAAAAATCACCATAGGAAACCCCATACAAGTCCTATATGAAGCAGCAAATATGTGCTAATTAACCTTGAGGTTGAAAGTTTGTTGAAGATCGCTTGATACAGAGACCCTGAGGTTAATTACTTAAATCGTAGGAGGAATTGCAACCGAGATACTTTGCTGTCCTGTGGAGAGAAGCCCTGAGCTGCAGGGGACTGCGGCTCCCGTCATTAGCAGTGCGAGCGCGCGGGTCCCCTGCTCTGACGGGTAACTGGGGTGGGTAGTAAGCCTGGGGTATCATCTGCACAGGTGGGAACAATTTACATAGTTTGATTTTTACTTAAGGGAAAGTAGTTAAGTGGATGGATGAATGAATAAATGTGTGTTCTTATTCTGAGCATAAATAAATTGGGTGGTGTATGTTGTACGGCATCTTTTAATAACGGGTGCGTAATTATGGCTTGGGTGCAGAGGTGTGCAGGAATGGGCCGTGTTGGTGCAGACTCTTGAGCTTCTTACTTGTCTGTCGCTCCAAGAGAAATTTGGTCTTTGTCTTTTTTTTTTTATTGATTGAAGATTTGAGCAAAGGGCTTCTTTGTTGTTGTTGTTGTTTTTGTGTGGTTCTTGTTTCTCTTGTTAATGAAGAGAACGTAACAGTGGCACAAGTCCTTTTGCAATTCTGCTTCACGGTCATATGATGTAAACAAGTGATGCAGGTGGGAGCAGAATAACATGGCTCATCACAGTTTTGTTTCCGAGTTCGAGTAAGTGGTAAGTGGTAGACAAATCAATCAATCAATGAATCAATTAATAAATTAAATCTTTCCTGTCTTGCTGACCAACAACTATATAAAAAAGAAAAAAGAAAAAAGAACCACAGCTTCTGAAAACAACCTGTCTTGGCAGACAGGACAGGACGTGTAGGAGGGATGCTATTGCTGTTGCACAACACCAAGAAGTCCATTAAGATGTTTATCCAGTATGGGCGCTAATGTACATCATCCCCCTTTCATTTCCTCTCTTCTGAGAGTTGCCTTTTGTTTTTCCTCGTCTGGTTTCGGTGAAACTGATTGCCTTCCTGGCCGTCACCTTGGAGGGGGCTGGTTCTCTTGGGGTCTTCAGTGGGTTTGCAGTGGTGGCCAGGAGGAACCTAACCTAACAGAACACAACTGGATGTATAGCACTGGAGAAACTAAATGACAGGAGCACGCAAAAGCGACACAGACAGGGTGTCACAGACAGGGCGTGCCAGTGCCTGTTATTTGTTCTCACATACTACAATTGGAGGAAGAAAAAAAAGTTTATGAAAAATGAAATATTATAATAATAAAATGGAAAATCCACCCAAATTGCTAAATGATAAGGACTTGTTTGCTTGGAAACGACGTGGTGCCGGTGACTGCTTTTAAGAAATTGATCGGGCCCTCAATGTTTCAGCCTGCTTTCTTTATGAAACCATTCATGGATGTTCTACTGCAGGTCCGTTGTAAAGCAGGTAAACGGACATCCTTACCTTTCGCTGGCTTTCACTGTCTAACAGACAACAAACTCAGGCTTTTTGTAGTGTGTGGGGTGGGGGGGGCGTGGGTTGTGTTGTAGTTAATATCATATAGTTTTCTTGAAGGAGCCCAGAGAGACATTTCAGGTTACATAAGAGCACTTGTAGGATAAATCTTTCTCCAGCCCTGGGGTAAAGCCCATGCTGGGTGAGCTGAGGTTACTGATGGAATGAAATGTTGTTATTGATCCAGTAGGCGCTCTCTCTCGGTTTGAGAGATCTCCCCCTCCACCCCACCCCCGGTTTGGCAGTGTAAATATTATAGTATTAATAATTATAAAGAATAATAAGACAACAGCGTACACGTCAGTCTGTCAGTGAGGGCAACTGTGTGTGTGCGTTCTCCATCTTTCTCCAAAGTGTGTATGTGTGAGTGGCTTAAATGACAGCCTTTTCTTCTACTACTATAATACTAATAAATTAACCATAGTTAATTACGTACGTTACCTCTTTATTGCATATCCCTGATGAGATACCTGCCTGTGACTGTACATGAAATGGGCAATTACTGTCAAATGCCATCTAAAGGCATTATGGATGGTCGTGTTGTACTATTCATGGCAAACTTTGTTTAAAAAATAAACAAACAAAAATAACTGCCGCTAAATATATTTGGCCATGTCTGACCAGTGTCTTTAATATTTCATTTGCACGTGTTCAGTTACGGGAGTGGTTACATTCAAGGAGCAACGTTTAGGGAATGACAATATTCGCTTCAACGGCTCCTTCCCGTCCATCGTCTTGTCCTCCTCTCTCTCCCTCTCTGTCTAGGCAGTATTTATGTATGGACTTAGAGTTTTGTAGTAGGGGATGGGAGGGCAGCACACAATGTTTTATTTAAGGGCAGACTTTTTTTAAGGATGTTGCAGTGGTCCCCGGGGGTCTGTGTGCTGCGGCCTGTGACGCAGGTGGACTCTCTCGATTATTCATAGCTCGCCAAGGACGGAAGGACTGATGTTGAAAATGTCTTTCAGTGGAGCATTAGGTTGATTGACTTCTATAAAGGTGTGTGTGTGCATATGTACAGCTCTAAAAAATTAAGAGACCACTTAACATTGATTTCTGAACTTGCGGTGGTCTCTAAATTTTTTCTAGAGCTGTATGTGTGCTGTCCTGTGATGGATAGCCATCCACGGTGGGCCCTGTGTTGCGCCCTCTGTCTGCCAGTTTAGCCTCCTGCCCACCGTGACCCTGAACTGGATGCAGTGGTTAGTGATCGTGGGTAAAGGATGGATGAGTGGATGGCATTCTCTTTCTCCGCATCATGTTGCCGTGCAGTAGCTGCCTCCCCTCGCTCTGTCCAGGAGGGGCCGCTGTGTTGTCCTGTGGACTGGACAAAGTGTGTGGGAATGCCACTGCCCAGAATGATCCTCTCTACTGCAGTGTGTGCAGTCGGAGAAATGGAGAGGTGAACAGGGTGGGAGATGGAGAGAGACCCAGTAGGAGACTGGGGTGGGGTGGGGTGTGAAAGAGAGAGAGAGAGACTGAGAGAGGTAGAGGATAAAGGGGACAGTGGGAGATGCATAGAAATAAAGATGGAGAGAAAGGGAAGACAAACAACGAAACAGATGGAGAGAGAGACACACACACGCACACACAGGGAGAGAGGGTGTCCTGTACACCATTTGAAAAGGAGCTGCGGTTTTTAATCTCTCGGAGGAAACCTGCCAGAAACGAGCCATATCTTCGTTAGGACCTGAAAAAATCAATAAAGGGGGATTAGTGGTTTTGGCAAAACAAACAAACAAAAACCTGAAAAGAAAAACAAAAACGGATTATCCCCCCTGTATCTGTGTGCACAGTTCTGCTCAGCTGGAGCGCAGCGCAGATCAGGTTCATAGATTGTTACTCCTGTGGCAACACCAGCCAGACGGCAGTGTACCCAAACAGGAAGGGGATGGGCCGGGCCGTACAGAGCTTCGGAGGGCCTGGGACCGCCTCTGTGAGGGGGCTCGACGTGTGTGAGGTTATTCTGGTGACGTCATCCCTCTGAGCTGTGACAGAGCGGTCACGCCCCTAACGTGATCAATCTAACGTGTGTCCTCTGCCTTTGAACTGTCTCTGCGTCTCTGATAATTTAAAACTAAAATACGAATTTTCTGTCGATGCGTAATGCTATTCAGCGAGAGAGGCCGTTCTGTTAGTCATGGTGTCTGTGGGGTCGTGACTTTAATCAAAACCTGTTAATCATTGATGAGAAGTAAATGATGGCTCAGGCCACATAGCACATCTCAGATCAGATCACAGTCCCTTGAATGATGTGCTCTCTCTCATCCTAATGGCATCCGAATGTCAAACTGCTGCATGTAAATCCATCCAGTTGATTTTGCCATCAGGATATTAAACTGAAATACAATGATGTTATAGGAAAAGTAAGCTTCTACATCAACTGGATTGTTCTCACTTTTATTTAATTTGTTTTGAATGCATCTGACTTGCCTGTACTTATTTTTTAATTTTTTTGTATGTTCTCATGCTGTCTGTCAAAGCTATATATGCATGCATACAAGCTTGAATAAAAGCTTCTGCTAAATGGTGACTTAATAATAATAATAATAATAATATCATTAACAATAACCTCATTCTTCACTGCACTGTTTTTGTAACCGCTCCTGACCTTTTATCATGACCATATCCGTATTAAACACTTGTGTGCTGTGTGCTGGTGTCTCGGACACGGAGACCGTCAGCGCTGCAGCTGCTGGGATCTGGTTACAGTCCACTTCCTGTTTTGTCGTGGCCGTTGACGTCGTCCGTCAGTGTTGATGTTGTGGGATTCCTCTGGCAGCGCGATAGTGAAACGGACACCGGCAGACTGACAGCGAGGAATTAACTGCCTGGGGTTAAACATCAGCCTCACCCTCCACAGTCAAAGACAATGAGAGCAGGGTTTGTAGGACGGGAGAGAGAGTAGATAGGGGCACGTTGGAAAGGTGCTTTAAAGTGAGAGTGCAGTGTTGTCCATAATGGGGAGGGGGGGGGAAAGTGTTACAGGTGCGTCCTGAGCTGGGAGGGGGTCCGAGGGCTGTGCTGTAACCCTCAGATAGGATGTGAGTAACTGAAGCCGCTGGCCGGCTGAGACCTTAGTAATTCGCACCACTCTTCTCGTGGGGGTGAATCCAAACAGCTGCCATTCTGAGCATTTTTTGCAGAGGTGGCAGGTGGTGCTGTGCAGAGGCTTGTTGTGGGGGGGTACTTGCTTGAGTGCGTGTGTGTCTTTTTGAATCCTAACAAAGATTATACTCCCATTTGTATTTGTTTGTGTATGCCTGTGTGTGTTTAATTCTGACATTATACTCCAATTTCCACATCTGGATCTGTTGTATTTGTGTGTGTCAGTGTGTTCTGTACTAGCTCTGCCTCTCAGGTGATCTATATCAGGCCCGTGCCGGGCAGGATAGGGTAGAAGCCCCTGGCCGGCCCTGAGACTCTCCCTGCCGACTGCTTTGGTGTCAGGAATTCAAGCTCATTGATCAGGCAGCGCTCTGGGAGGTTGGATGGTGGGGGAACTGAGCAAGAATGACGCAAAGAAAATGGTGAGGGGAGGTGGTGTGTGTGTGGGAGTTATAAGGCATGTGGCCTGACTGCACATCTGCTTTCCCTGTGCTCTGGAATGGACATGAATGTCCAAAGCGTCCCGGGTTGACGTCCCGTTTCAATTTCTGTTTTAACTCGCAACAGTGATGTTACGCGTGTTTGTTAGGCGGGGACTGCAGTGGCAGTCAGTGGGATGGAGGGAACACCTTCTTGGGCGCTAATGGTTATTTTTCCTTGGGCGTGGTTTGGGCCTGTAATTCCGATTGGACTTAATGGGGCCAGTGACTGGAGAGGTGGATCAGGAAACTGGTCTTGTCTTGTGTTGCAGACTTTCTCTCACTGCACTGCACTTTGAGGGGGGCACTCATGGCATCCTCGGCCTGCAGAGCGTAGATGGCTGGCTCGGGGTTGGCTGACAAACCCTTGCAGAGATGCAGAGACACACAGATGCACACACACTCACGCGCACACTGCGTGCATTCACACAGATGCATGCCAGTGTGACAGCCAGGGAATATCCCACTGTGTAAGTCACCACAAAAGCAACAAACAGAATGAAAATCTGCACCCCCAGCTGTGAGGGAGTGGGAGGTGGTATATATAGACCTACAAGTGATATAAAACACACACATTCGCTCTTGAGCGCACACACACACACACACACGTGGAGGGTAAAAAAGTCTTAAGAACGTCCTGCCCTTTTTACTTGTATGTTTATTTAAGCACATTGTGACCAAGAGGGTTGGAACGGTGGGTCAGAACCATGGAGCCTCTCCTTCTGCGAAACCCGGCTGACCTGTGCATTTCTTAAACCCCGTGTGGGAGGTAGGGCAGTCTCGGGTGGGGGTGGGGGTGGGGGTGGGGGTGGGGGGGGGTACCGAGGACCACAGGAGCAATGTCCCACGATGGAGGGGTGGCCAGGCATTTAAAAACAAAATGCAAACAAAAGACTAAAAACTAAACTAAATGTAACCACAGGGCTGTTATTATCCACCTGCCTGCTGCTCCCCCACAGGGAGCTGGGAGCTTTAGCACTGCATGTGACACTGGAGGTGATAAACTTCCCACCATTGACACCCACACACACTACTGCATACACTCACACTCACCCCCCCCCCACCCACAGACGCACCTCTCTGTGTTCATCCCCTAATTACCTCAGTGGAAGGGGGGACGCCTTGGCTTGATGGCAGGTTGTGTATCATCGTGCAGCGCGGTGTGGCGTTTGCGTTGTGAGAAAGTTGGCGCTTTCAGGGCCGATCAGCTGGTGATCTCGCACCGCCTCTCTGGAATGTGGGCTGTGTGTCGCTGTTCTGCTGCCCTGCTCCCCTCCCACCTCCTCACCCACTCGCGTTATCCTCGGGCGGTGGATTAAAGTGTGTGCCGATTTAATTCCCCCTCCCCTCCCCCTGCCCTCCCCCTGCCCTCCCCTCTCAGTGCTCCTCAACTCTATATAGGTGCCTCTCTGCCACACTTCTGGCTTGTGCTCTGGCTCGCCCTCGATCTGCCACCTGTTTCTGTAGGAGGTTCTCTCCCTCACTCTTTCACTCGCTGTGGGATTTCCTCTGAAGAGCGGACCAAGTCTGACCATCGGAGTCGGGCTATCAGACAGACAGCCAGCAAGCCCTGTCCTTTACAGAGGAGAGCGGTTGCAGGAACAACATCGTGCCTCGCCGCCACCTGTGCTCACTGTCCAGTGAAGCTCACTGTTTGAAAGGGAGTTCTGTGGTTGCGTGGAAAGGAGCTGCCTGGGACCGATCTTCCCGCTTCGATTTTACTTTTCTTTGCACAGAGAAGACCCAAAGATGTTTGCAAAAAGGTGAGAGGGCGTCACGTCTCTGAGCACTGTCAGGTTTCAGGTGTTACGGCTGTCCACCTGTGGTGCAGTTTCCTCCAGGAAAAAAAAAGTGTTTTTTCTTTATGGTTTTGTCTGGTGCCTCGGCATTCCTGGTGTGCCTTATCTTCAGACTTCTCGTAGTCCTGCGCAGTGTTTCAGACGGGTACATCGGTGCATTTTGGAGGGGTCTGTTGGTGCATTTTACTATTATTACTGATAAGAAATGTCTTAACTTTACATTTGTAGAACAGGAAAGCTTGTGAGGCTCTCGTTTCTCCTGCCCTTCTCTTGTGAATGTCTGCATTAATATTGAAGATGATCCCACTCTACCTCTCTCTCTCTCTGTCTCTCCTCAGTCTTATTCCAACTGTGTGGAATGTTCTCAGAGCTGGTTCGTCTGCTGCTGTTTCAGAAGTAATAAGTCAGTCATGCAGTCGTGAATCACATGCTTTGTGTCAGAGGCCATGTAACCAAAACATTACAAAATAAATAACAAGAAGCAGACTGTGCTACTGGCAAACCTGTTCATGAATCAGACTTTTAATGTATTTTATCCACGTTGTATAATCTTAAAAACCTACTTTAACCATCTCCAGAACCTAGCAACAGATTAATCTAAACCCAGTTTTAAGGACTGAGGAATCCAATGTTTTATCAGATGGAGAGAGCATGTTGAGGCCTGCACACGGGCAATGACAGACCTGTGGAGGAAAGGGAAAAACAAGAAGCTTTTTCGATGAACCTGACTGCGGGATACGATGGATTATTTTATTTGTATCTGATTGTTTTTAGTTGTCGCCTTTTATTTCTGCCAGGCTGTGGCGCAGTGAGGTCATGCTGGTTCATGCAGGCCCACACAAACGTACACGCACACATACATGCTTACACACAAGCTGCAGTTGGCCACGCATTAGCCGTTGGATTGGAGTGTGTTACGCTCTCTTCCCAGGCCTGTGTGCACGTGTGGCCGTGTGTCACTGGAGAGGGCGCGGAGGGGGGGGTGGCGAAGAGGAGGGAGTCCATTCATGTAGCAAAGTGCAAGTGAGCCGCAGTGCCGGTCATCTGGGGACTCGGCAGTGACTGGACGAGGAGCAGGGTTGTTTGCGGCTCTGTGCGTTTGGGTTTTTGGGGGTGGGGGGGCATGGCCCTACTCCCTCTGCGAGGTGCGTTCGGTGTTAAGGCCAAAGTGCTCAGTAAGCCAAGCCCGGTCACTGGGGTTAAGTTTTCGTCAGCTGCAAGCTCTTTAAAAGATTAACATTCCTTGTCAAAAATTAGGGAAAATATTTGAAAAAGCCTTGTAGTAGCGGAAAGTAGTAGTGAAACAGAAGAGGGTGATCACTTGGGGTGATGACTGGACCACACACACACACTTGCGCACAACAAAATGCACACATCTACCCTCTCCCTCTCATGGCTCACATTGTGCTCCTAGGAGGTTGGCAGCAGGGGGGAGCGGTGATCGCAGCTTGATCCAGGTCTTTGCTGTTCTGTGCAGCGGTGGTGTTCCTGCCCGGGGTCCTGGGCTCCGCACACACAGCAGGCCAGATCGGGGGACAGCTGGGCACAGCGCTGTTAACTCACTGAGAGACAGGAAAGCGATCAAGTAGGGCAGTGGAGTAGCATGAGGGGGGATTGAGTAAGACTCTCACTCCGGTTCTCCGTCCGGAGGTGCGGTGGGGTAAAAAAAACGTGGATGTGATTCTGAGTTTGATGTGACAGAAATATTCTTAGGCTGAATGGCTACAGAATTGTCATTTTGAGTTTATAAATCTGTGCTTAAATCTCTATAGTTAATGGTCCAATCAAATAAAGTGATGGACTGAATAGATGTTTGTGTATTTGTGTGTTAAAAAATCCTCTTCAACATGTGAACCCTGTTAGTTTCGAGTAACACACTCTTTTGTGTCGGGCTATATGGGGCGTCTTCAGACTGATTTAGTTCAGGGCCCAGTCCGTCTTATTCCAGCCATGAGAATTTTTTTAATCATCAGTGTCTACTAGAAAGGGTTTGAAATCTCTACAGCAGGTGAGAATATCATATTGGGATCAGGAGGGGGTTGTGTGGTTTATGAGGAGATAGGTCTTATCTGTCACGCTGGACTTTAAAAAGAGAAATTCAGCATTTTTTTTTTTTTAAAGGTGTACATTATTTTGCTATATATCAAGAACATTTGTTTTTCGCTGCCTGCCAAGTAAACTGATCCAGTTTTGATTAAATCCATTGAAAATGGCTTTTGGTGGAATGTGTAATGATTTTTATGCCTCGGCACCACTGAATTATTATTGATTTACTATTTTGAATGTGAAGCAAAAACGTGCAATTAACCGAACAATTCACAAAAACCACAAAAACAAGAGTGGTGTCCATGCACAGATGTCTGGGTGTGAACTGCTGAATTGTGTGAGCTTTTGTGCGCTTCTCTCCCATCCTCAGACACTCAGTAACAGGTCGTTAGTTACTTCTTTAATTGCTGATTGCAAGAGCCCTCTTACCTGGCAGCCTGGGAGTGCTGTGGGATCCTGGGGTGCGAGTGGCTACCTGTACCGGTCTGTCTGTCTTCATGTATGTGTCTGCAGACAGCCAAAGGAAAGAAACCATTGTGTGTGAATTAAAATACAAGTTTTGTTTGATTTTAAAGTATTTATTCTTCCATTTATTTATATATATATATATATATATATATATATATATATATATATATATATATATATATATATATATATATATATATATATATATATATATATATATGTGTGTGTGTGTGTGTCTGCCATGAACTACACTTGCTTTTTGTACAGATTTTTCGCAGGAGACGTGGACAGAAGTGTACGGAGGTATTATCATAGTCACCCATATCTATGTTTCACATAGCAGCTGCTCTTGGTGGACTTGCTCATGATTCCCTGCTTCATGGTCCTCGGGCTCTTCAGTTGAGCGATTGGGTGGTGGAGAGCGGTGGCGGCACCGATTTACCACAGTATACTATATATGCTGGAGCGTACCCCTCCCGTTTCCTGCAGGAGACGCCCAGTGGGATCGTGAAACCCTTTCGTTAGGGTCCATTATAGTGCTGTACTAACTGTGTCCAGTGCAGCCCTGCCGCTCAGAGCATCCAGACTCCGTCACACTCGCACTCTCATTGAGTTTATAGTAGGGCCGCCCCGAAGTGTGAATCTTTACCTTCGAAGGTTCGAAGCTTTGATGGTGCTGATTTGCATAATGTATGCAACAATGTAACATTAGCTAATTAATTTGCCTAACTTTATTAAATGTATTTATTCAGTACAGAAAAAGTGTCAGAAATAGCAAATCGGTGTAAACCACTTGATTAATATTACATTAAAAACAGACACAACTATACTGAAAGTAGTAAATACTATACACCGGAACAGCGTAACCTTAACGTTTGGGTTAACTATAATAAAAATACTCCCTTCTACAGTTCAGAGTTCCTGTCAATATTATATATTTTTCGGTATATAATAATAATGATGGGTCAACTGCAACGAACTTGCAGAGTTATTACGGAGCTGCGTATTAAGCAGGGGATCATCTCCAGTGCGCTGCTTTCACGTCTATGCAATCGACCCATTAAGCCTAATAAATTATGCAAATTATTTAAACTTATATTGGTTAAATGATCGCAGAGATTGCTTGTTCATCCGTGATATCCCAATTTTCAGTTGTCCAGATTATATCTAGCTTTTTGGGGGTCTTCTGCTGTGCTAAATGCACAGATTGTTTTTGAAACATTGGTTTTGTTTTACGTTTCCACTTTGCGGTAAAGATGGAGGATTAAGAAACAATAACGCAGAGTAACGCGGAGCAGCATGTGGAGCAGCTGAAGTGTGGTTTAGTATTGTGACGCTTGCGGGGGTTTCCAAGCAGTCGACCCATATGGCAAGCCAAATTATCATTTAGAGAGAGATCTAAATGCATTTAAAGATATCTTCAAATATTTAAAGATATCTCTAAATGTACTTTTAAATGAGATCTTTAAATGATTTGCAGATATCTCTAATAGATTTGCAGATATCTTTAAATGATTTAGAGAGATCTCTAAATGATAATTTGGCTTGCCATAGACCCACCTCATCACTGCGGTGCAACACCAAACCGTGTTATATATTATTACTGCAGCGCACACAGGATGAGGGTCTGAGCAACCTCACACCCTGTCTGTTCTCCCGCCTCATGTCACCTTGTATCCCCTCTTCCTGTGCCTGTCCCCCCATTAACCCTGTATTTGTGTGCGGCGGCACTCTGCCGTATTCAGCCAGTTTCTATTGACGCCAGAACAGCAACACACTTGATTGTCATGTGACAAACCTCCGGTTAGTAAAAACCTCCGAAGGTCTGGACCGAACCAACCTTCAAAGACAGCCCTGGTTGATAGATCTACATTTCTGTTAAACGTCAATATTCTAGCTCGTTTTTACACTCGGACCACTAAACCCAACTTAAGCCTTAGTTGACAAGGAGACACTTCGGTTGTCATTCAAACATGAATGAATGGTGAGGGCCCCTGTCCTGCTGCTCGGACCCTCGACAGGGGCGCTGATCACGGCGTCCTGCTCTTCGGGAATAAACACCCTGTTCACTACTACGGCTAATACCTTTTCCAAGTCCTGGTGTCACTAATGCTAATAAAATGATCGCTCACTTGTTATTAAAAAACACTGGGTGAGAATACAATTTTATTAATACACAACACTGTGGCTGCACATTTAGTTTGGTTTGTTAGAATAAATGACCCTGGTGGTCAAAATTTAAACCATCTGAAAAGTGTTGTGCAGGTGCAGTCAGACGCATAAGAAAATAAGAACATAAGAAAGGTAACAATCGAGAGGAGGCCATTCGCCCCATCGTGCTCGTTTGGTGTCCATTAATAACTAAGTGATCAAGGATCCTATCCAGTCTGTTTTTGAATGTTCCCACATTGTCTCTTCAGCCACATCGCTGGGGAGTTTGTTCAGATTGTGACGCCTCTCTGTGTGAAGAAGTGTCTCCTGTTTTCTGTCTTGAATGCCTTGAAGCCCAATTTCCATTTGTGTCCCGGGTGCGTGTGTCCCTGCTGATCTGGAAAAGCTCCTCTGGTTTGATGTGGTCGATGCCTTTCATGATTTTGAAGACTTGGATCAAGTCCCCACGTAGTCTCCTCTGTTCCAGGGTGAAAAGGTTCAGTTCCTCAGTCTCTCAGTAGGACATTCCCTTCAGACCTGGAATAAGTCTGGTTGCTCTCCTCTGAACTGCCTCTAGAGCAGCGATATCCTTCTTGAAGTGTGGAGCCCAGAACTGTCCACAGTATCCAGATGAGCTCTAACTAGTGCATTGTACAGTCTGAACATCACTGCCCTTGTTCTCAATTCTACACTTTTGACAATATACCCTAGCATTGTGTTTGCCTTTTTTATTGCTTCCCCACATTGTTAGGATGGAGAAAGTGAGGAGTCCACATAGACTCCTAGGTCTTTCTCATGCGTTACTTCATCTAGTTCTGTTCCTCCCATAGTGTCATTATAGGGACATTTGTGTTACCTGCATGTATTACCTTGCACTTGTCCACATTGAATTTCATCTGCCAGGTGTCGCCCACAACTGAATATTATCTAAGTCCCTTTGAATAGCCTGCGCTGCCGAGATTGTATCTGCTGAGCCACCTATTTTAGTATCATATTTAGTATCATGATTTAGTAGCATGTTTTAATTTTGCAAGGCGCTTAAGCAGGACTCCTGCAGGGCACCCAGGTTTCCACTTGTAGGTGTTTATTTTATTCTGTTGCCTTTCTAATTGCTGCTGTGGGCCTCTCTATTGACTCTGGTGTGCGACTGTCTGTCCTGCACAGCTGTAACCGCACCACTTAATTTACATTGGAAATCCTGCTGTAGATGCGCATGCGTCGTACAGGAAGTCCTCTTCCGTGGATACTGACATAAAGAAGCCAGTGTCAGTGTCTCCTTCCTTCCTGGCCTCTCTTTCCCCTCCAGCTGTGGTGCACCGAGGAGCACCGCAGGCCACGTTAAGCCCTGGTTTACTGCTCTTGCCTCTGTAAATATAACTTCATAAAGCCACTAACATTCTCACACACAAGAGGACTAAAGTATTAATGCCCTGCACTCTCACACTGATGCTCCTTTTGTGCGTTGCCTGAAAACAAGACTCATCCCGTCATTTGATTCACCAGAGCGGCACAGCAGTCTAGCCTTTAGAGATTTCACCATAGTTGTGTGCCTTTCCTTGGGATGCCCCAACTCAATCAATCAATCAATTTTTATCTGTATAGCGCCCTTCACAGTGTAGCCACAGACTCCTTTACAGAATGATAAACGTACCAAAAAAAAAAGTAAAACAAATTACAATTATAATGGAAAGCACTCGCTTCCTTCTCCTGAATACTTTCCGCTTCTGTAAACACACATAGGGATACATGTATACACACACAAATACATACGCACTCTCACACACATATACCATTCACACATTCGCAAACTTGCAGCAGAGCAGACACTCTCTAATGGTAAGCTGGCTTCTGTTTAATTATAGCACGGCATACACTCTAATTATGAGATTTGCACAGGTAAAAAAATATATATTTTATTTGAAAGTACAGCAGATCAAAAAGCCACAAGACGCAAAAGGCTCCTGCTCGGCCGCCTGCATGCTTTTCTAGTCCATATAGCAGCCGGTACAGTCAGCCCAAGCAGCCCTGGCAGAGGTCAGCGGCTGTGTTGCCGTGTCTGTACCCAGGGTCTGCCAACTCGTCATTACAGGAGGCTGGTGGTTGGGCATACAGTCCTGGCAATTAGCAGCAAAGTTAAAGAAAATACTTGGTAGCACATTTAGAAAAGGCCTTTAGAGAAGAGTCAATGATGCGCATTTTTGCACAAGAGAAAATAAAGGACATTGTGGCTTTTAGTCTTTTACACAAAGAACAGTCCTTAATCGCCTGGCAGGTTGTAGTTTCCCGAGTCGGTGTGCCGTGAGGGGAAGGTGAAGCACCACTGTGGGATTCCCAGAACACTCACACTCGCCAACAGCAACTCACACTCACACGCTCCACATGGCAGCAGAGTCATGTGGACATGGCTGACTTCCTATGCGTGTGTGTGTGTGTGTGTGTGTGGCTATGGGAGCAATGGGCAAGATCTGCTAAGAGGGGCCCCTGTAGAAGTCTAAAGGACCCGTGCATGCATCACCCTGCGTTTTACTGGCACGTCGGTTATTCTTTTGCTTTGAATTGAAGGATATGAGCACAGCAAGTGGTCAGATGTGTGGAGGGCACAGGAGACACCTCTACACTGTTATTTACCCCACATTTGCATCAGCAGCAGCTAGGAAAGTTACAACATTTACAAAGGGAAGAAGAGACAATTTCACCAAGAGTGACTGTTAAGGGTTGAGTCACGTCTCTGGTTTGTGTAGCCAAGATGAAAGGTTTCTTGAGTGACCTAATCTGGTTACCCCTAGACTGAAAGTCAGAAATGGTGCTGGTGCACACACAGACGGTAGCCGGAGATCATTACAGGTACACTAACCGAGTTACTGAGCGAGCGAAGGGCAGCGATTCTCTTTGAAGCATCTCTGGCCTGCCAGTTAATATGATGCCTCAGAGAGCCCATTGTTTCTGTTAGGAAGTAAGAAATAAATTAATGGACCCATTGTTGTGCTGGGTATTCACAGACTGGCAGAGAAGATAAAAACTAAACCTTTTGAACTCTTCCCAACCCGGTCGCTTTGGAAAATCACAATGTCTGACTTGCGGGTTTTGGTGAATGGGTGTGGGGCGGGGATTGCGTTAGCTTGGGCCTCAGAGACGTCAGAGTGCACCCCCACCCTTTTGACGTCATTGTCCGCTTGAGAAACCAAGGCCAGGTTTCACCAACTGTACCAATCAGCGCTCTCTGCCTCTCTGCGCTCGCCCCGGTCTGGTATGATAATCACATGGATTCCACTGCGGAACTCCTATACATGCATGCGTGTCTATAAAATGTGTCAGTACGTATGTGCGACTACGCAATAAAACCTCAGCTTCGCAAAGTGCGATCTGATAATGTGGTCGGAAACTCAAAATTACAAGCTTTTTTCTGATTTTGCAAGCTCTGCTGCTGTGGGCACAGTCCTGCTGTGGCCTTCCTGCAGGGGCAAGTTTGCGAGGTTGACGTGGAGTGTGTTTATCATGTCTGGCTGGTGCGCCTCTCTCTCTCTCATGCGCCGTTTGTAATCGGCAGTCATCTCCTAATTATTGGGAATGCAGACGCCTGGCAGTAATCTGACCAGCCCAGCCCAGCAACGAGAGAGAGAGCAGAGGGGATGGTATGTCTGTCCCAACCCCTGTTCCCGAGAGCATTGACGACATAGTCCTAGTCCTACTCGGTCCAGTGGCGGGCACCAAGATAACACCACTGCTCTCGTGCAAATGAAATCTAAAAGAATCGTTTTCTATCCTGCGCTGTCCGATTCTGTGGCAAGCGTGACCCTGATCACATTTTGTGGTTCCCCCCACCCCCAAGTGTGGATATCTAGTATACTGACTTACCCTGACTTATAGGATCAGTGTGCTCTGGCTCCTGTTAACAGGCTGAGCAGTGAGAGAAGCTGAGCCGCAGGACAATGATATTTCATGGTGATTATTATTATTAATGGTATTTTTATTATTATTAGATCAGGAAATCTCCCATGGCCAGACCCCTTGGAACTGCAAGTCTCTCTTATCCCAGGTCACTGTAAATCCTGCCAGGCCTGGTCCAGAACAGCGACCTGTAGCAGGAGCCTCTAATTCAGGATCCTGCAGAGTCACAGGAACATCATCTGCTTTGATGATGGAGGGGTGTGTGTGTGTGTGTGTGTGTGAGGAACCCCTGGCAGTGATCAGAGAGATGACAGTGACAGCACAAGCCCTTGAAGTCAGGGCCTGTTGTGTCTCCAGGGACAGTGTAGCATGCAAAACTCTCCGGGTCGACTTCTGCTCCAGGTTGGATTATTGATAGAAAGCATTATTTGTAATATATTGGGAAGCCACCTGAACACAGTTGTAGGATACAAGCTAAAGCGGTTCCCAACATGGGCGAGTCATTGACATCACTCAGACACCAGCGCCACAGTGACCTCATTGAGCGGCACCGACCCGGGGGAGTGTTGTCTGTGTGGCGAACAAGACGCACAGAGGAGAACTCGTTCAGAGTCATTCAAGCAGGTCCACGTTCCCAGTGTTTCTGAATGGGAGCGGAGGACAACCTAGGAAGTTATTGCTCCCCACAGCGGGTTTTCCCCTCTCAGAAGTGCTTGTGTAGATCAGTGGCTTTACCGGGTCTGTTGATGTGTGGGTGTACTGAGTGTGTGGGCGGGGGGCTGCAGTCTGACCCCTGAAAGACGGATGTCCAGTACAGAACCCCTAGGCCGACCCGATGTCATTTTGGAGTGCGTCTGTCCACTCAGTGTCCCTCTGTAGGTAGCTTGTGTCCCGTCCTCTCTGCTCCCACATAGATGATGCCAGCTTGCCATTGTGGTCAGATACAGTCACAGTTCTGGGATGCTGAGAGGGAGAGAGAACACATGATCAGTTTGTCCTTTTTTGCAGAGAGAATGGTATTGATTCTATGGAGGATTCTATTCTATCCCCAGGTATTAACTTCCTTGTGTGTGAGTGAATGTATTGTGAACGAGGCTCGCTGCAGTTCTGTGTATTTGTGTGTGTGTGTCTGGAGAGCCACAGTGTGGATGTGAGTGTACTGTGAATGAGTCTGTCTCACTGCAGGTCTGAGTGTGCGTCTCTCCCTTTGTTGCGAGTGTCTCTCTGTTGTATGTCTGTGAGTGTGTGTCCTCTGGCTCGGCGTTGTTTTGTAACAATGCCGTAAATGATTTTGGAGGCAGTGAAGTTGTTGAGTTATTTATGAAGTGTCTTCCTGCACTGTTTGTTTCTGTACCTCGTCTGCTGGTGAGAGATTCTGCCTGGAGTGCGTGTAGTGTATTTTGTGCAAGAGCCTTTTTGTTTTTGAAAGTGCGGTTGTGCGTCAATCCTTTGTGATATTCTGCTCGGCACTGTGTACTCCCAAGTGTGTGTGTGTGTGTGTGTGTGTGTGTGTGTGCGCGCGTGTGTCTCAGTGAGTCTGAAGTCTGTGCTGCAAGCCTATACTGTTGAGTCATCTCTTCAGTCACATGGCAGCTTGTTAGGGGTTTAGAGGGAGAAATATAATCCAACGAGAGGAAGGCTCGAATTATCAGTTCTTCCTTCAAGGCTGCGAGTGAGTGAGCGAGTGTGCGAGAGGGAGCGTGTGTATGTATGTGCAAGTCTGCAGAACCAGTGCAAATCCAGCACGCTCGCTCTAACCTGTCCTCTCTCTCTCTCTGCTGGTCTGCTTCCCTGCTTCCCTGCTTCCCTCACAGTGGCTTCTGGCTTTGCACTATGATGTCAGCTGTAGCTCCTCTGCAGTAAACACTCCAAGGTAAGCCGTCCTCGGTCTCCGCCGTCCGCGGTGCTCGGGTCACCTTTCTGCAGCCGGCGCCTGTGGGTTGTGACAGACTGCAGGGACATCGAGCCAGCCAGGCTGTTTCAAGGGCTTCTGTAGATTGAATCTTTCGTCATGTTTTTCTTTTTGATTTATTTAACTTTTGTTTTGTTATTTAATTACTAATTACTATCTAAATGAATATGTTGTTTGTTTGCTCTAATGTTCCATGTCAGGGACTCGTAGTGACCTGTTGCGTTTTTGGAGTTGAAATGTTGTGCCTTGGAGTAGTTTTGGGCGATGTTTTGTTTATTAATGCTTTCCGTGAATGCCGTTCGTTTCGGAGCAGCTGTGCCAGCGTATGTCTGGGTGTAGTGATGGGTAACACAGGGAGGTGAGGAGGGGCAGCTGTTCTCGGCCAGAGCTCCAGATTTTAATTTTAAATTGGCTTGTATGCATGTTTGCATTGTCCTTTTTGCTTTGGTTGATCTTACTAGTTCTAGGTATTTATTTTTGAATGGGAGTTATTTTGGGGGGGTTGTATCTAGACACTGCCCACACACCCTCTGTGACACATTGACACACATGCTGTGACACATACGCGATGATACACACACACACCCTGTGACACATACATTCTGTTTTCTGATACGCTGACACACACACACATACGCACATACATCAACAAACGCAAACTCTTAGACTAACAAACACGCTCTCTTACATTAACAAACAGCCCCCACGCGTGCACACTCTTATACTAACAAACACACACATGCACACTCTTACACTAACAAACACAGATGCACTGAGACACAACCAACCTCCCCTACACACACACACACTCTTTCTGACACACACTTCACCTGATGTAGGATTGTCTGTGCCTGCAGGTGTCTGTGCCACGTGTGTGTACGTGTGTGCAGCCAGGTACATATCACTCACAATACTGTTATCATATTTACTGGTATGATGATGATGATGATGATGATGATGATGATTCCTAGTTCCTTATCTGGGTGACGGAGCTACACCAAGGCTGCTGGCATCCCACCTGGCTTATCAACGTCAGTTCAGCTGTTAGACACCTTGTGTAGTGTGCAGCGCTGAGAGGAGGCGTTTCACAACACATGCAGGACACGCGCAATGGTAACTTGATAGCCTACGTTGTTCTAGCATAATTGCCATACAGATCAGCTGCCACAAGTGAGACGTGAGGCTGGGAGACCAGTGCACTGAGCTTTGAACCTGAATCCAGTCGCTCCGTCCGCCAGTCATTTGAATCTGAGCATGGTCTCTCTTTATTTTATTTGCTATCAGTTTATGCTCTGAAAGTGACAGTACAGCTATGAAGGCACAGGAAGCTCGAGGGAGCGGTGTTGGAATGTGGAGTGGGGCCCTGTGGGGACTTTTTGAATGAAAACACTATCTGTTTAAATTACTTCTTGGTCATTAACTATGTGGCATTTTTCAATTTGACGAATATACATAATGCCTCAACCTGTGTGCTTTGGGGACGCTCCTTGGCCACTGTGTTGGGGGAAATATGCCATTTATTTTCTCTTTGCTTCTGATGTCCTACTACCTCCTTATCTTCTTTTTCTGCTCTCCCCTTAACTTCTCCTCAGTCTCCTCCTCTCTCTCCTTCTCTAGCTTTTATTATTGCCCAGAGAAATCATATTGATTTGGTTCTCTTCCATTTTTTGGGGGGGATTGTTTGTTGTGCCAGACTCAAGCTCTCTGCGTGTGAAGTGACAGAGAATTAAATATGCAAGTGGGGAGCAAACAGATCTGTTATTGACCTGTTGTCTGTTCACTATTTTGCCAACAGAGAGTTACAGAGCAAAAGTGAGGAAGCCACGCATGTTAATGCCACTGCCACCACTGTAGTGGTCTTTTTGTGTTGCTGCTGCTGTTCTTGTCATTACTTGTAAACCTTAATGTTGCCACTCCTGTGAAGGATGTGCTGCCCCAGGCTGCTCTGCAGGGAGGACGGAGGTTTGCCAGCCGAGGTTATCGCTTCCCCTGCCAGGAGTTTGGCTGGAGGGGATCTGGCTGCTAGGCCTCAGACCCTCAGAGGTACATTTCCTCCGCGCATTTTCTGTTTTTCTCCTCCTCTGTGCCGTACCTCATACCTGCACACTGGCTTGGAAACGGTCTCTCTTACAATTCCTCTTCCGAATGGCTTGATTATGACCACAGAATAACGTGAGGGATACAGATCGATGGACACAGCCCCCCAGTAGCATGTGCCTGCAGTGTTTTTTATCTTGTTTTGTGCAGGGGGCGGTGTGGAGTGGAAGGAGCATCAGGATGAGATGTCGATTAATTTCAGCTTCACTGATATATTGGCTGCTTCACCTGCCTTGTGTCGTCCCACTGAGCTCGAAAAGACTTAATCGAACTTACTTGATCGTCGCTTTTGGGTGTGGGAGGTCAAGGGTTCGACTGCTAGTCCCCTGCAGGGTTACACTGTGGATAGGGTTATTGCCTTTGTGAGATGGTGTTGGTTTTGCAAAAGCCGAGACACACACAGCACTTTCTCGCAGCCACAACACCAAGGAGCTCGCCTCTCCTCACCTCACCTTCACACATCCTGTCAGGGCAACTGTGACAGCCTGGCTCTCACACTGACCCACTCATTGACTGACTGCTGCAATCAGAGAGCCATGACTCTGACCGTCTTCATGCTGAGATGCTACAAAGCTCTGGGCAGGGACTGGTGCTCCTAGCGCCTTGCTGTCACTGTGGACTGCGCTTGGACAGCATTGCAGGGCAGCAGCCTGGTATCTGTGTGAGAAACCGACAGGCAGGCAAGCAAACCTTATGGAGGGCAGCAGTGTGGAGCAGTCAGTGCTCTGGACTCTGTCGCGGAGGGGTGTGTTGTACCCTTGAGCAAGGCACTGTACCTGGATTGCCCCAGTAAAAACCTAGTTTTATCAATGGGTAATTTTATGTAAAAATCATGTGATATTGTAACAATTGTAAGTCTCTCTAGTAAGGGAGTCTGCTAAGCAATATAGTAATAACAGACAGGCTGTCAGTCAGTCAGGCAGGCAGTCAATAATAGATGCGCTCTGGCTGGGACAGCTGGCTCTGTCGGAATGAATTAAAAACTCCAGATCAGACCCTGCTGACTCACTGCGCTGTGTCACCTTGGAAGAAGTGCACGAGGTGAGCAGTTTAAAAATAGCAGACGAGGGAAAAAGGGGGATTTTTGTGTCTGTGCTGCTCACCCAGCAGGCTGTGTCAGAAGAGACTTTTGGACTCGCTGCCTGGAGGAGAGGCCAGCGTCAGGCCCTGCACCCCTTCAGACACTCACTCTCCGTCCAGAGTGCGTTTTTGTTGTTCTCTCCTCCGCGCCCTGATGGTTTTGTCACCGGTTCACGGTGCCGGACTCTCTCAGACCATGGTCAGTAGCAGCCCATGGTCTCTGGGCCGCTCACACCCCCTCAGTTTGGGTCGGACTCGGTTTGAGATTGCGCTGGTTCTGAGGAGAGACCCTCCACTAAATGAGCACCATTGGGGGTGGTGGGGGTAGTCAGGTTACAGTGGGGCACAGTATACAGGACAAGTCTGAAGTACCACAACCAGGAGAAAGTTAATGAAGTTGTAGGTAAATAAGATTTAAAGGGGCTAAACACCAGTAGGATTATCTTCAGTATGAATCAGTAATAGTATGTACAAATGAGTAGCTGTATTGAATAGCAGCTATGTTAATTTTTATAATGAGTAAATTAGTAAAAAACATACAAGAAAAATAGCCCCTAAGACAAATTAAGCTGTTTCTAGGGTGAACGTCCTGCTTGAAGCGCACTAAGATTGGCACATTTAATCAGGCGGTAACAGAAGAGGAAGGATAAAGGCGATCGGGGCAGAGATTGTCGGGCCGTGATGTCACAGTTGTAGGAGCAACAGAACCGGTTGGCGAGGGACGAGTCCGAGAGAGCGTATGTATGTATGCGTGTATGTGTGTGTGTATGTACTGTTTGATATTTATTGCTAATGCTTTGGCATTACTGATTCTGGTCATGCCAATAAAGCACTTTGAATCTGAGAGAGAGCGCGAGAATGGCAGCTCTGCGTTAGTTAGAAGGGCAGTGCGATTCATTACGTCACGGTCTAGAAGCAACAGCGCAGTGCGATCAGTGTTACTGAATCGATTCAAAAGATTTGTTAATTTGATTCACTAAATCCACTCGAGAGTCTGATTCTCTTGCTTGTCGAATCAGTCCAAATGGTTGTATTTCAGTTCATTCCGCTGCTTTATTTGAGCAGGAAGCCACAACGTAATTAGAAACCTGCGTGACGTGTGTATTTAAGCACACAATTAAAGACACCACATTTCAGTTTGGAAACCCACCTGTAATTTAAACAAAACAAAACAGTGGGAGCATATCAAAGTCAATCAATATTAATTGCAGACACATACATACTGCTAGTACTGTGGATTAGATTAATTTTGAGCTGGAAATTTCAGATTATTTCTGGGGGGGTGGGGGCAAGTTTTAGCGAACGAGAGCATGTATGCAAGTGCGTGTTAAGTTTTATTTCCTCTGTCGTTATAATAATGGTAGGGGAAACACTGAATTAGGGAAAGAATACACTTTTATTTGTATTTAAATATTGAAAGGTGAGCAGTTGAAAGCTCTGGGTCTCTGCTCTCTCACGAGCAAGACCTGAGATTTAAAATTAATAAAGCGGGTTTCAATCCAGCTCCCAGGCAGGGCTGCGAAATAACAACATGGGATCAATAGAGATCAGGCAGGTTAGAGTCGTGCTGCTGTGGTTATAGCTGTAGCTCGGAAGCGGTGAGATTACAGCTGGCGTTTCAGTGAGAGTAATGTGTGTAGGTATAGTATTGTGTATGTCAGTCGTACATGGTGTGTGTGGACAGGGGGCGTGTTGTATGGGTATATGGTGGCGTGTCGTTATTGCACTGCCCCTGCACAGAACTAGCACAGCAGAGACATTGCGGTTAATACAAACGAAGGACTGAACACACTACTGTCTATAACCACAGAGCTACTGAACACACTGCAGTCCAGCACTGTGACACTTGGCTTCTGAACACACTGTGACACTTGGCTACTGAACACACCCCCTGCCTTCCACACCGTGGCCCAGCCTTTTCCGTGCTTTATCCTTGGAACTTATTAAAAATTCCTGCTGGCTTATGCAGAAAGTAAATGTTAGCATAATCTTCTGGGGATCCTTTGTTGTTTGGAAAATGTTCGTTTTTTTCATTGTCGAGATCAGGCCCCTTTAATAACTTGGTGCTGGGGGCCGTTGTAATTCAGTTTAAGTCCCGGGATCAGCTGAGCACATGACCTCCTCCGTGTGCGACCCCCCCCAGGCCATCTTCATTAATCCCCCCCGCCCCCCCCCACTGGATCTCTGTACTCCTGCAAAGGTGTAGGAGAATGCAGTGCTGCCTATGCTCCAGTCTAGATAACCTCCAAACATCTGTTGTGATATCATATCAGCCAGGCTTCAGTGTGGCAGTGTGTTCTCAGACCTGTATGTGTTTGTGCATGCTCAGTTTGTGCTCTGTGTTGTCTGCGGGGGTTGAATTGCCTGCTGGGTGTGTCGTGTGTCGGGCCCAGCAGTGAATACAGGTGGGGACAGCAGTGGGCACGTGGCAGTGTGCAGCACAGAGAAGATCTCTCCCTCTCCCTCTCCCCCGTCCTCTCTCCTGGGTTCCTGGGTTCCTGGCTGCTCTGCCCTTGCCCCACCCCTGCCAAGGTTGTCCCTGTGTCCCCAGCGCTGGGCGCCGCCCCCTTCCTGCGGCCCCAGCCTGTCCTCCCGAGCCCGCTGGTCACATCCTTGCAGACTCCCTTATCAGGCCCTTATCTTATCCTTATCTTGTTTTTGTCGAGCGACAGCACTTAATGACCTTTTCGTAGTAACGTGGCACCGTGGCCATGGCCACTCCTGCTCTCTCCCCGTGTGGCTCACGGCGCGGCTCGTACTCTGAGGCTGGCTGTGAGCAGGACATCTCCTGCTGGTGGACAGAGCGGCTTACTGCACAGGACTGACCGCAGCTGACCTCCGCCCGCCTGCCCACTGCTTTTCTGTGCAGAGAAGAGCACAGGATTTGATGTTTGCACTCAGCTCTGTAGTGTTCGCTCTTTTGTATTTTTAATGCTCTCTTCCTCTCCTCCCCCTCTTTCCACTCCTCTCCCTCTCTCTCCCACTCTCCCTCTATATGTCCCACTTCTCTCTCCCTCAGGTTATGCTGCCCAAAAGCTCCCCGTTGAGTCTGAGTGAGAAAGAAAAGGGCTAAAGATCTGATTTGGTGACGACCCGCTTACTGAACACAGCCGCCCCGCCCCCCCCCCCCGCACAGCCATGAGCAACTCGCAGGTTTCCACAGAGATCCACGACATCGTGGGGTCCGCCATCCACACTGTGAGTACACCGGCCACACAATACCCCTGCCACCCTCTCTCCGGCGTGTCCCTTCCCCAACACCCACTGAATCTGTGCCGTGTGCCAGGGTTCCCTATTCTGTCGTGTGGGTTTTTGTTTCTGTTCCTGGGTCTTGAGCTCACCAAGTCCGCCTGCCCCAGGTGTCAGTTGGTTTCTAGTTGAGTCACAGTGAAAAACACATCCTGCAGGGCTGCCTCTCTAAAGAAAACGCATAAATCTGAAAAGAGAAGGGGAAAAAACACTAACCAACTTATTGTGGCTTCTCCCCCCCAAATCCTTGTGCGGGAGGCAATTTCTGCAGCGCTGGCTCAGAGTTCCACTTGACTTTGCATTTTTGTCGTGTTTTTAGACATTTATCGTCCGGTCAGCGACTTTCTGTCCTACACACTTCCGCTCTGGCCTTGTAATGTGGTGGCGGCTATGGGGGGGGTGGAAGTCTCCTGTGGACAGTGTTTCGCTCTTAGGGCCGCAGCTTTCCCAGATGTGCTCCACAGGAAGGAGTGCACTCAGGCCGAGAGAGAGACCTGCAGAATTGCGGTCGAGGCTTTGGCTGGTCTCCGTCCGCGTCACCCAGGTGTGTTGCTCACGGCTGTGTGTGACTGATATCTGACTCCACCGGGCACGCTGCCAGGCTGTGTCCCGCCTCTGACCTCTCTCTCTCTCTCCTCCTCGCGCTTAGCACTGGGCTATTGTTCGAAGGGCTACGAAAAAGCAAAAACCTTGTAAAAATGACATCAGCACGGAGTGTTTTGTTTGATTTCGCAAAGATCCCCTCGCGCTCTCTCCTACTGGTGTACGAGGGAGAGATGGATGATGTTGCCCTTTGACGTGATCCGTTATCTGTAGCGGAACGGTTCTGACGTCGGGTCTTGATAAAATTCCTCCATTTGACTTTGAGATGGCGTTCGAGGCTTGCTGGCCCTCTGGACGGCAGCACAGTCTCCTTTAGAGACCTTAGAGCTCTCATGTATGTTTCACCACTTTTTATTTTCTCCTTTGTGTGTTTTTGAGCACTGAAAGCATCTGAAAATATCTTCCCTGCACATGACAGTGATGTGTGATCTATTGTTTCATGTGTGTTTGTGGTAGTATGCAGGTTGGCAGCCGTGGTGGTTTCTAGATTAGCCTAAGCAGGAATGATTTAGTAGGCACCCGTGCAGGATCACCGCCTCTCCCCTCCGGTGGCGCAGCGTCGGTCCCCGTGGATCCCTGCGCTCACAGCGAGGCGGCTATCAGTGCAGAGTCGTTAACGCTGTGTGTATCAGCATTGAGATAGCCACACTGATTCCCATGAACTGCGGCTGATAGGAGGGGCAGCCATTAGCTGTGCAGAAGGGCAGATATGGGGATTTACTGCAAGGGGCCTGCGGCGCCACTGGCTGTGCTGTGGAGGGCAATCTCCAGCAACACACACCTGCTTTGCGTGTGCTTGTCTGTTGGTGTGTGTGTATTTGTGTAAGTGTGTGGGACAAGGGGGTGTATAGGTTCAGTAGATATTTGTCTGTTAGTCTACCGTTTACCTGTTCCTGTCCATCCTTTTGTCTGTCTGTCCACCTGTCTACTGTATCCATGTGCAGTACCTACCCCTCTCTCACTCTGCTAGGCAGTTAAGACTGCAGGCACAGACTCCACACAGCAGCCGATGCGCACACACTTAACACACCTGCACAACAGCTACATTTCACTTGTTTTGTATCTGAAGATTAGAGACGACTAATGTGCCAGGAGGGGGGGTGGTGGGAGAGCGAGCGAACAAGCTGTGGATGTTTAAACTCTGCACACAGGTGGTGTCAACTGATAGAAAGCCCAGCGTGGGGGTGTACTTGTTTCGATGTTGTTTTGTGAGTCCACACTTTCGTGCAGCGGAGCAGCGGCTGACGCTCGGTAGTGAAGCCGGGGGGGCGGGTGGCACGCGCTGGTACGCTCTCACACACGCATTCCTCCGCAGATTTATTAAAACCAGCTCTGACTCGACCGGCGGGGTTCGAGTCTTTTTTTTTTCCTTTCATCCTCACTCTTTTTTCGTGTGTTTCTTGTGTTTTGATCTCATGGCTTAGCACCTGGCTGGGGTTGGGAGCACAATGGGCCCTGGTGCGCTGCCAGGCCGGGCAGCCTGTCTATGGGCACAGCTTCCGAAACCGACCCCCACCTCCGGTGTCTTGGGGAGGGAAAGTCAGAGAGTCGCCCACCCGTACGTCCACACCCAACTGTGTGTAGGCCCAAGCCTGAATTAACTCGACCTTCTCCTCCCTCAATTCAGTTCAATTCAATGCAGGCTTTATTAGCATGGCATTTGTATACAAGTATTGCCAAAGCATGTGATATAATTGATAAGATTTTGATAAGATTGTTCAGACTGTACAATGCACTAGTTAGAGCTCATCTGGATACTGTGGACAGTTCTGGACTCCACACTTCAAGAAAGATATCGCTGCTCTAGAGGCAGTTCAGAGGAGAGCAACCAGACTTATTCCAGGTCTGAAGGGAATGTCCTACTGAGAGACTGAGGAACTGAACCTTTTCACCCTGGAACAGAGGAGACTATGTGGGGACTTGATCCAAGTCTTCAAAATCATGAAAGGCATCGACCACATCTGTCAGCGGGTGGGCGTGTGGTTGCGTGTGTGTTTGTGCAAGCTGGCAATGGGATTTGGAAGGGGCCGCCGCTGGAAAATATCGTCTTCCTGCCTCTGGGACTGACCTGGTCATGTGTCAGGTGGGGGTGAACGGGAGGAAGGATACGGCATGTTTCTTTCCCAGAGTGTTTGATTAGCGCTTTTTTTTTTTTTTTAGCCTAGGTTTTTTTTCTTCTTCTGTCATTCTAAACAAAAGCAAACAAACCGAAACAGTGATGGCAGCAGCGTCACGCCTCTGAGCTCTGGGCTTGACAGGCAGCCTGGGCCTCCAGCATGGACTTCCTGTTCAACTTTCAGGTGAGTGTCGAGAGGCTCATGGGGGGCGAGACCATGGCCGCTGTGCAGGAAAGACCCACGCCACCCCGGTACGCTATCCCACAGTGCACTGCAGCATGTTACAGCTCTGCATTCTCTCTATCCCTCTCTTTTTCTCATTCTCTTGTAATGGGGGTGGGGGGTAATCAGACTAGGGGGGCCGGCTCACCTCCCCGCAGCAGTGGGAGCGGCGAGGAGGTGGGGGACAGAGATGGGAAGTGGTTGAGAGGTAGGGGGTGTCGGAGGGCAGTGTCTGAGTGGCTTTTACTCTTGTATGAATAAGCAGCTGTGTTGGAGGGAGACTCGTGCCGCCCAAGGGAACACCAAGCGCGAGTTAAAGCTCCACACCCCTGACAGTGCGAGACGGTGCACAGAGAGCAGCTTATAGGGACCTGTCTGCAGTTAGTGTTTCATTAGGTAAATAGTTATCAATTATTGTCATTTTAATTTTAAACGAGGTGTTCTGTGAACTTGTACCTGTTTTCTTCTTAGTAATCATTTTAAATTAATTTCCTAGTGTGATTGTCTGCAGAATTGCCTTGCTCATAGGGATTTTAATTGGTTTCCCACTGGTCGGTACCCCGGGTGAGCTCAGGCTCCCCTGTCCATTACCTCGGAGGACTCGCGCACTGTGCTGGTGAGCGGTCCCGGGCTTGCCGCTGTTGGGTGTGTAGTTCAGGTTGATCTGTGGGCCGTCCTGGGGCAGCTGGCCTTGAATACAGAGGGCACATGGCAGAAGTGACTCTAGTGTTAACCAGTTATGCCTTGGTTTGCTTTGTTTAGTAATTTAGTAATGTCAGCGGCTCCCAGATGTGCTCCAGGAGCTCTCCCCGTGTCGGGGAGCTGGTTTGAGCTCCGGCCACAGCAAGTGTTGGTGCTGTTCCGATTGTTGTCACCTACTGACCTGCCTGCTCTGCACCTGTGTAAGCAGCCATCAGAGTTGGAGTTTATTAAGACGATCATTGTTAGTTCAGTTAAGGCTTCAATTAAGAGCTCAGCTTGAGCGAAAACCAGCTGATACCAGAGGTGGGGGGTTTACTCCAAGCCTTACTCAGCGGGGCCCAGTCTGAGGGAACCACCAGCTGTAACTTCAGTGATATTACAAATAGGAGTTCAGTCTAATGTCCAAGTTTAGGCTCCCTGTCTGTCTCTGTCTGTCTTGCTGAAACACTGAGCCCCTTTGAGGACCCCTGCTCATTAGCGCTGATGGATGGCAGGTCGGTGCTCTTGACCCTGCAGTCACGAGTGTTTACACAAGGGCAGGAAGTTGTGCTCCGGCGCGAGGCTCGCTGCAGGCCCGGGCCGTGGCGATTGGGCTGAGGGCTTTTTGCTTGTTTACAGGCACGAAGGAAAAGGGCCCTTCACACATCCCTGACCCTGCCCGACCTGGGGACACGGCTCTGCGGCCCCTGGGGACACAGCGGGGGGCAGTCACTGTAACTCGGTCTCTGTCACACACATGGTCTCCCTGAAGCCATGTGTGTGTGCGTGTTGTGCTGCCCTGGGATGGACTGGCACCTCGTCCAGGGTGTAACCCTGTCTTGCACCCTGTCTCTCTACTCTGAGATTCTCTGGCACTCTTGTCGTCTTAGCTTAACCAAACACTCGACACAAAACTGCTCACCCTGTGTCCCGCCCGCCTGCTGGCTCCGTGCCATGCCTGTCTGACTTGGCCCACAGCCCAGAGACATTGTGAGAGAGAGGAGGGGCGAGGGAGAGAGAGAGAGAGAGAGAGGTGGGTGGGCAGGCAGTGAACGGACTAGAGAGACAGGCATAGGGATAGAGAGAGAGCAGAAAGATGCACGGATACCCTACTGACCCTGGTGAAAGTGTTGTTGAGTTACACATTCGTTACAACAGGAACAAAGGTCCAGTCACCCCCCACCCCCACCACCACCTTTGGCCATTAACACTGCGGAGTTCACTGTGTGGAGTTTAACCCTTTCCCTCCTGGAGGAGCAGACACCGAGAGGGGGCTGGGCAGAGGGGCAGTGATGCAGAATGTCATCTCTACTCCAGAGGGGAGGGGACACAGAGATGGTAGAACAGATTTAAAATTATTCCTTCGAATCCTGATCAGAAAGGGTTAAAACCCAGTAGCCCTTAGGAACAAACATCATCATCGTAACAACAATAATAAATACAATAAGCTTCATTTATAACTAATAGATTGGGGGGTTAGTCCGAGACAGGCTAGTAAAGCCCGGGGGAGACTGGAGATGAGATGATGGTTTTCCATTGTGACATGGAAAGGAGAGGAAGCAGGGGACGGGTGATAAGCAGAGGGGGGGAAAATAAAAAATAATACAAAAACAGAACAGAGTAAGCCGAACCAGTTTGAGGAAAAGCTGCTGTCATTGATAAAGTCTCTGAGCAGCCAGCAGAAAACTTTATTTTATATATAACTTTATAATTGTGCTCTGTAAACACCCCTCCCTGTGCATTTGTTCCCTTGTTTTGTCATGAAAAGAAAGGTTTCTCTGTAGAGGTTAAATCTCTCTCTCTCCAGCGCTGTGTTTGCTTTGGCTGTCAAAAAGCACACGCTGAGAGAGAGTGTGAGAGACATTGTTGTAGCAATTATAATATGTTACATTAATGAGAGCAAGGGATGAAGCTATCCTTGTGTATCCTTGATTTACTGCAAGGGGCCTGCGGCGCCACTGGCTGTGCTGTGGAGGGCAATCTCCAGCAACACACACCTGCTTTGCGTGTGCTTGTCTGTTGGTGTGTGTGTATTTGTGTAAGTGTGTGGGACAAGGGGGTGTATAGGTTCAGTAGATATTTGTCTGTTAGTCTACCGTTTACCTGTTCCTGTCCATCCTTTTGTCCACCTGTCTACTGTATCCATGTGCAGTACCTACCCCTCTCTCACTCTGCTAGGCAGTTAAGACTGCAGGCACAGACTCCACACAGCAGCCGATGCGCACACACTTAACACACCTGCACAACAGCTACATTTCACTTGTTTTGTATCTGAAGATTAGAGACGACTAATGTGCCAGGAGGGGGGGTGGTGGGAGAGCGAGCGAACAAGCTGTGGATGTTTAAACTCTGCACACAGGTGGTGTCAACTGATAGAAAGCCCAGCGTGGGGGTGTACTTGTTTCGATGTTGTTTTGTGAGTCCACACTTTCGTGCAGCGGAGCAGCGGCTGACGCTCGGTAGTGAAGCCGGGGGGGCGGGTGGCACGCGCTGGTACGCTCTCACACACGCATTCCTCCGCAGATTTATTAAAACCAGCTCTGACTCGACCGGCGGGGTTCGAGTCTTTTTTTTTTCCTTTCATCCTCACTCTTTTTTCGTGTGTTTCTTGTGTTTTGATCTCATGGCTTAGCACCTGGCTGGGGTTGGGAGCACAATGGGCCCTGGTGCGCTGCCAGGCCGGGCAGCCTGTCTATGGGCACAGCTTCCGAAACCGACCCCCACCTCCGGTGTCTTGGGGAGGGAAAGTCAGAGAGTCGCCCACCCGTACGTCCACACCCAACTGTGTGTAGGCCCAAGCCTGAATTAACTCGACCTTCTCCTCCCTCAATTCAGTTCAATTCAATGCAGGCTTTATTAGCATGGCATTTGTATACAAGTATTGCCAAAGCATGTGATATAATTGATAAGATTTTGATAAGATTGTTCAGACTGTACAATGCACTAGTTAGAGCTCATCTGGATACTGTGGACAGTTCTGGACTCCACACTTCAAGAAAGATATCGCTGCTCTAGAGGCAGTTCAGAGGAGAGCAACCAGACTTATTCCAGGTCTGAAGGGAATGTCCTACTGAGAGACTGAGGAACTGAACCTTTTCACCCTGGAACAGAGGAGACTATGTGGGGACTTGATCCAAGTCTTCAAAATCATGAAAGGCATCGACCACATCAAACCAGAGGAGCTTTTCCAGATCAGCAGGGACACACGCACCCGGGACACAAATGGAAATTGGGCTTCAAGCCATTCAAGACAGAAAACAGGAGACACTTCTTCACACAGAGAGGCGTCACAATCTGAACAAACTCCCCAGCGATGTGGCTGAAGAGACAATTTGGGAACATTCAAAAACAGACTGGATAGGATCCTTGATCACTTAGTTATTAATGGACACCAAACGAGCACGATGGGGCGAATGGCCTCCTCTCGACTGGACACTTTCTTATGTTGTTATATTTTTATGATATATATAAACTGGAAAATATAGATTTATAGAAAATAAAGTTAAACAAAAAAATAAAATAGAAAATAAATGCATAGATTAAACAATTTAAAATTAAATTAATAAAAAAGAAAATCATTGATAATAGTATGATTATATTCCTTCCTCCTCCCTCACTCTCTCGCTCTCTTCCTTGCAATATAATGCAGTGTAGTTCAGTCTCTGCTGTGGAATCCCCCCAAAAAGACCAATTTGTTCCCCAGGACCCCTGTGTTCAGTGTGCCACACGTGGCTGCCTGTCCTGGCAGGTATCCCAGCCTGGAGATGCTTTATGGCTGCAATATATCATTTTTTATTGCTTCATATCCCTGGTATCAGGCCTGGCAACACACAGGTGTAATGCAGTTAACGGAAACGCAATAAAACCTCCCCCCCCCACTACGTGTCTGCTCTGTGGCTGCTCTCCGTCCCCCAAATCCTCTGGCATTGGTGAACTCGGCAGTTAATTATTACTCCTCCCAGTACGGGAGAGCAAGTCTGAATCTGTCAGCGGGTGGGCGTGTGGTTGCGTGTGTGTTTGTGCAAGCTGGCAATGGGATTTGGAAGGGGCCGCCGCTGGAAAATATCGTCTTCCTGCCTCTGGGACTGACCTGGTCATGTGTCAGGTGGGGGTGAACGGGAGGAAGGATACGGCATGTTTCTTTCCCAGAGTGTTTGATTAGCGCTTTTTTTTTTTTTTTAGCCTAGGTTTTTTTTCTTCTTCTGTCATTCTAAACAAAAGCAAACAAACCGAAACAGTGATGGCAGCAGCGTCACGCCTCTGAGCTCTGGGCTTGACAGGCAGCCTGGGCCTCCAGCATGGACTTCCTGTTCAACTTTCAGGTGAGTGTCGAGAGGCTCATGGGGGGCGAGACCATGGCCGCTGTGCAGGAAAGACCCACGCCACCCCGGTACGCTATCCCACAGTGCACTGCAGCATGTTACAGCTCTGCATTCTCTCTATCCCTCTCTTTTTCTCATTCTCTTGTAATGGGGGTGGGGGGTAATCAGACTAGGGGGGCCGGCTCACCTCCCCGCAGCAGTGGGAGCGGCGAGGAGGTGGGGGACAGAGATGGGAAGTGGTTGAGAGGTAGGGGGTGTCGGAGGGCAGTGTCTGAGTGGCTTTTACTCTTGTATGAATAAGCAGCTGTGTTGGAGGGAGACTCGTGCCGCCCAAGGGAACACCAAGCGCGAGTTAAAGCTCCACACCCCTGACAGTGCGAGACGGTGCACAGAGAGCAGCTTATAGGGACCTGTCTGCAGTTAGTGTTTCATTAGGTAAATAGTTATCAATTATTGTCATTTTAATTTTAAACGAGGTGTTCTGTGAACTTGTACCTGTTTTCTTCTTAGTAATCATTTTAAATTAATTTCCTAGTGTGATTGTCTGCAGAATTGCCTTGCTCATAGGGATTTTAATTGGTTTCCCACTGGTCGGTACCCCGGGTGAGCTCAGGCTCCCCTGTCCATTACCTCGGAGGACTCGCGCACTGTGCTGGTGAGCGGTCCCGGGCTTGCCGCTGTTGGGTGTGTAGTTCAGGTTGATCTGTGGGCCGTCCTGGGGCAGCTGGCCTTGAATACAGAGGGCACATGGCAGAAGTGACTCTAGTGTTAACCAGTTATGCCTTGGTTTGCTTTGTTTAGTAATTTAGTAATGTCAGCGGCTCCCAGATGTGCTCCAGGAGCTCTCCCCGTGTCGGGGAGCTGGTTTGAGCTCCGGCCACAGCAAGTGTTGGTGCTGTTCCGATTGTTGTCACCTACTGACCTGCCTGCTCTGCACCTGTGTAAGCAGCCATCAGAGTTGGAGTTTATTAAGACGATCATTGTTAGTTCAGTTAAGGCTTCAATTAAGAGCTCAGCTTGAGCGAAAACCAGCTGATACCAGAGGTGGGGGGTTTACTCCAAGCCTTACTCAGCGGGGCCCAGTCTGAGGGAACCACCAGCTGTAACTTCAGTGATATTACAAATAGGAGTTCAGTCTAATGTCCAAGTTTAGGCTCCCTGTCTGTCTCTGTCTGTCTTGCTGAAACACTGAGCCCCTTTGAGGACCCCTGCTCATTAGCGCTGATGGATGGCAGGTCGGTGCTCTTGACCCTGCAGTCACGAGTGTTTACACAAGGGCAGGAAGTTGTGCTCCGGCGCGAGGCTCGCTGCAGGCCCGGGCCGTGGCGATTGGGCTGAGGGCTTTTTGCTTGTTTACAGGCACGAAGGAAAAGGGCCCTTCACACATCCCTGACCCTGCCCGACCTGGGGACACGGCTCTGCGGCCCCTGGGGACACAGCGGGGGGCAGTCACTGTAACTCGGTCTCTGTCACACACATGGTCTCCCTGAAGCCATGTGTGTGTGCGTGTTGTGCTGCCCTGGGATGGACTGGCACCTCGTCCAGGGTGTAACCCTGTCTTGCACCCTGTCTCTCTACTCTGAGATTCTCTGGCACTCTTGTCGTCTTAGCTTAACCAAACACTCGACACAAAACTGCTCACCCTGTGTCCCGCCCGCCTGCTGGCTCCGTGCCATGCCTGTCTGACTTGGCCCACAGCCCAGAGACATTGTGAGAGAGAGGAGGGGCGAGGGAGAGAGAGAGAGAGAGAGAGGTGGGTGGGCAGGCAGTGAACGGACTAGAGAGACAGGCATAGGGATAGAGAGAGAGCAGAAAGATGCACGGATACCCTACTGACCCTGGTGAAAGTGTTGTTGAGTTACACATTCGTTACAACAGGAACAAAGGTCCAGTCACCCCCCACCCCCACCACCACCTTTGGCCATTAACACTGCGGAGTTCACTGTGTGGAGTTTAACCCTTTCCCTCCTGGAGGAGCAGACACCGAGAGGGGGCTGGGCAGAGGGGCAGTGATGCAGAATGTCATCTCTACTCCAGAGGGGAGGGGACACAGAGATGGTAGAACAGATTTAAAATTATTCCTTCGAATCCTGATCAGAAAGGGTTAAAACCCAGTAGCCCTTAGGAACAAACATCATCATCGTAACAACAATAATAAATACAATAAGCTTCATTTATAACTAATAGATTGGGGGGTTAGTCCGAGACAGGCTAGTAAAGCCCGGGGGAGACTGGAGATGAGATGATGGTTTTCCATTGTGACATGGAAAGGAGAGGAAGCAGGGGACGGGTGATAAGCAGAGGGGGGGAAAATAAAAAATAATACAAAAACAGAACAGAGTAAGCCGAACCAGTTTGAGGAAAAGCTGCTGTCATTGATAAAGTCTCTGAGCAGCCAGCAGAAAACTTTATTTTATATATAACTTTATAATTGTGCTCTGTAAACACCCCTCCCTGTGCATTTGTTCCCTTGTTTTGTCATGAAAAGAAAGGTTTCTCTGTAGAGGTTAAATCTCTCTCTCTCCAGCGCTGTGTTTGCTTTGGCTGTCAAAAAGCACACGCTGAGAGAGAGTGTGAGAGACATTGTTGTAGCAATTATAATATGTTACATTAATGAGAGCAAGGGATGAAGCTATCCTTGTGAAGTCTGTTCAATGTTTGTAATGTGTAATTACTTATACACACACGTGCACACATACTGGAGTTTCCTAAGAGGTGAAGCTGCAGTGAGAAGCACTCTGTTTTTCACAGTTTATTTCCTGGTTTAATGCATGTGTCAAAGCAGAGGGAACGAAACGTCTTCTCTGCGTCAGGTGGGAGCTGCTGAGGTTGGCCTCTGTAGCTTTATCTAGGAAGCTTATAGAGCGCACAAGAGAGAGAGAGAACCCTCCTTGGTCAATATTTACAAGGGGAAAAATGAATGGGCTCTATTGTGCGAGCCGCTCTTAAGACTGTGACCTTACAGGTTTGTCCTCAAGACAACACCAAGAGAAAGGAGAGGGAGAGGGAGAGAGAGGAGGGGGGAAATACAGAATTAATATAACATTTCAAAAAAATCGGTGTGTCGTGGAGCCGAGGTTCAGTTCCCTGCGAACCTGTAATCAGTGCTCAGGTGCACGGCGGCTGCGGTGTGTGGCAGATAACACACTGATTACGGCGTCACGAGACCCTCGGTGTGGTGCAGAGCAGGGTTTGGTGTGTTAAAACCGCAGACACGAACACACAGGGCAGCCAGGCAGACTCTGACCACCGCCACGGCACAGAGGAGCCCCCCGCTCCACTGACCACTGAGCACTGTCCACTCTGCTGGCCGGATGAGTTTGGTAAGTCTTTTGGGTTCGGTCCACAGGGAAGTCCCACAGGCTGGGCACTGACCTTCAGAAGAGGACAAGTGTGCGATGCCCCCACGCCTCGGAGAAGTGAGATTTATGTGTATTGATGTGGTTCTCGTGTGAGGCAGGAGGGAGCTTTCTTCTGGGATACGATGCGGCTACCTGTTGCCACGCATCAAACCTTGGCATAGTCTTACCCCCCCGGGGTGCCTGGGAGCCCAAGCTCAAGGTGACAGATCCCAGCCTTTCACTGCGAACCTGATGTGAATCTCACGTGGACCCCGACTCGCTCACGGGGCAGGGGAGATGGTCTTACTGAAGGGCTTGGGGCTCCAGGTGTGGCTGCCAAGTGTGCGATGCCGCCACACGCCAACAGACGTGCCCTTTATTTGTTATTCCTCTGTGTGATTAGATACATTTGTTTGACCTTGTCGGAAAATTCTCTCCTCTCGTCTATCGGCTGCGCGTTTGTCAGCGGAAACTTCTGAAAGTAGTCAGTGTCTGTGGTCTTGTGCTCATGTTATCTCTCTGTCTGTGTTTATTTCTTTTTGTAGTATAGAATGAGGCTGATGCCTCACTGTTTTGCCCTGGGAAAGTGTCAGGGGCTCCACCCACAGGCTGTGGTCTTTCCTGAAGATTTTCCAGAGAGTTTTCCCACTTTGATCGATCTTTTATAATGATATTTATTCCTTAGCTATCGTTGCACTTGTGTACTGTGCAGGAGGCTGCAGATCAGTGTGGCCCCCGGGAGCTCGGCCATATGCGTCTCCCCAGAGCCCCCACTGGGGCACTAACCTGGGTTCTGACCCGCTTCTCAGCATCTCGGGTCCTGATCTTTGCGGTTGTGAACGCACTGTAAAGACAATGCACTGTAAGCACATTTGGAGTGTAGACGACTAGCACAGCTGTGAGAGACCCCTTGGAATGGCGTGTGTGGGTCAGTCACAGCGCTGGGCAGTCAAACTACGTCACAAATATTTGTTCCAGTGTACGCTCTGGTCTAGAAGATGCTCCAGAAAAGGAGTGTTGGTCTCTCTAAGGAGGGGAAGGTCAGGGGATAGGGGGCTGGCAGTGGAATTACTACCCAACAGCCCTGCCTCTCTCCCCCCCGAGCTCCTGCTGTCCCCTCTCACAGCCCTGTGCCAGGCGCTGATTTGCTGGAGCTGACAGATTTGACTGCTGCACTGTGGATTCGCCAAGGGAAACCAATCACATTGTAGGAGGTCCTGGTTCCTCCAGCTGTGCCGTGTAATCAGTGGTGTTTGTTTTGGGGAAAGTAGCCGACTTACCATTGATAGTTTGTGTGTTTTTTATTTTTTATTTCTTGCATTGCATCGTTGCAAGGCACTCGGGTTTCTTCACAGCAGGGTTGAGATGTAGCTGTGACAATGTCTCCCCCTTGTGTCCACACCTCACCCTGCATGCGTCTCATTTCATTTCGATGCTGGAGTGATGGGGGTGATTTTTATTCTTCAGTTAACCGGTTTTCCGTTTGCTTGTGCTCTCTGCAGTGAAAGTGTAGGATTCTGTGTCCCCATTTGGACAAAGTGTCCACCACTGACTCGCACAGCGGACGATTTGGAAAGAGGCGAGAGGTGTGTCTGTCTCCAGAGAAACCTCTCCGGCTGTGACTACACTTTAATCAGTGAACTGTGGCACCGGGCTTGGCGTTGAGGACAATTTCTCCCCTGTGTGCGGGGGCCTAAACAAGGAGGAACAGACCGATTTGTTTTCATTGTATGAGTGACCGAAAAGGTCTGATGAATACAAAACATCACCCTGCACTGTAACATAAGCAACATTATGTGTTTAATGTAAGAAAATCACTATAAGAATTTAAGAATCAATCTCTCTCTCCCTCTCTCCTTCCCCAGCCGGAGGGAGACCCGCTGTCCCCTCGCAGCCCCCGGGAGCATGAAGTAGAGGAGGAGGCCGACCTGAACAAGGCCCTGGGGGTGGAGCGTTTCGAGCACATCCTGCAGCCCACCCCCCGCGTCCCCGACGACCTGCACCGCAGCTACAATGAGGAGGATTTCGAGTGTGAGCGTCTCTGCTTCTCATTGGCCTGCTGGGGCGTCAGTCTGGGCTCTTTTCCATTGGACCACTAGAGTGTCAGTCTCTTGCCACCCAACTCTGCCACAACTGCTGTTTTAATTCAGTCTTAATTCAGAGTGATTTCTCATTGGTCGGCTGGAGCGCCAGTCTTCAGTCTACTCTCCCCTGGTGTGGCCCTCAGAGTCTGAGCAGATCTATCATGATTGGAGGAGCTCAGGATGGCTCACCTGAACAGGCTTTCTCTCTCTCCCTCCAGACCACCGCCACTCCTCCCACCACATCCACCACCCCCTGTCCACCCATCTGCCCTTGGATGGGCGCAAGAAGAAGAGCGGCAAGAAAAGGAGGGGAGGAGGCCACAGGAGGGCGGCCGGGGGGGACAGCGGCAACACTGGCGCCCCCACCATTGAGGAAGGGGAAGAGGAGGACGAGGACGAGGAGGAGGACTCCTGCAGCCCCTCCAATGGAGAGCGGCCCACCCCGACCGCTGACAGCGACCTCGAGGCCCTCCCACAGGGCGAGGGGGTGCAGGTACGGCACAGGCTACTGTGTTTATATACCAATTTTACTCCAGTCTCTATTTCCTTCTCCTCCCTGCCTAATGACTGGTTTATTTATTTACCAAATGCTGAAATATGAATGGATTGCACGTGTCCTTCTCCCTGACCTGCTCTCACCGCCCTCTCCCCACAGTTTTTCGTTTCAGACGACGATGCCTTCTTACCGGACGCTGCCCACCGGAGGACAGGTGGCCAGGCACCCCCCCGCAAATTGGACATTGTGCCCGTCTCCGCCCTGGAGATTGTGGGCCGCCAGGCTGAGGACGCCACACCTACCGAGTGAGTCCATCACAGTAGAGCGAATTGATACCATATCCCACCCCTTTCACAGACGGGTGACATTTATCTCTCCCTCTCATAAAGTGTACAATCGAGAGGTGGCCATTCACCCCATCGTGCTCGTTTGGTGTCCATTACTATCTAAGTGATCAAGGATCCTATCCAGTCTGTTTTTGAATGTTCCCAAATTGTCTCTTCAGCCACATCGCTGGGGAGTTTGTTCAGATTGTGACGCCTCTCTGTGTGAAGAAGTGTCTTCTGTTTTCTGTCTTGAATGCCTTGAAGCCCAATTTCCATTTGTGTCCCGGGTGCGTGTGTCCCTGCTGATCTGGAAAAGCTCCTCTGGTTTGATGTGGTCGATGCCTTTCATGATTTTGAAGACTTGGATCAAGTCCCCACCTAGTCCCCTCTGTTCCAGGGTGAAAAGGTTCAGTTCCTCAGTCTCTCAGTAGGACTTTCCCTTCAGACCTGGAATAAGTCTGGTTGCTCTCCTCTGAACTGCCTCTAGAGCAGCGATATCTTTCTTGAAGTGTGGAGCCCAGAACTGTCCACAGTATCCAGATGAGCTCTAACTAGTGCATTGTACAGTCTGAACATCACTGCCCTTGTGCTCAATTCTACACTTTTGACAATATACCCTAGCATTCTGTTTGCCTTTTTTATTGCTTCCCCACACTGTTTGGATGGAGAAAGTGAGGAGTCCACATAGACTCCTAGGTCTTTCTCATGAGTTACTTCATCTAGTTCTGTTCCTCCCATAGTGTAATTATAGTGGACATTTTTGTTACCTGCATGTAATACCTTGCACTTGTCCACATTGAATTTCATCTGCCAGGTGTCGCCCACAACTGAATATTATCTATGTACCTTTGAATAGTCTGTAATGCCAAGATTGTATCTGCTGAGCCACCTATCATCTCCCTCTCACTCTCAATCTCTCTTTCTCTTTCTCTCTCTCTCTCTCTCTGTGCATGTGGGCAGAGGGAAAGGGGTTTATACCATCTCATCAGAGGTTGGTGGGGGGGACCTGGGGTTGAATCATAGAAGCCAGTTTAATGTCCTATATCTGGGGGATGACAGTAATTACTCAGGGCAGCAGTCATGAAGTCATCGCAGTGTGTTCCAATGGAGGGGGATTTTCTTTTTTAAACTTTGTTTTGGATTTGTTCTTTATTAAATCGTAAATTATTTTTGTGCTGGAAAAAGAGAGTGGCGACTCGAGTTCTCGCATCTAGTGCCTATCCACCCCTGCTCCCTCCCCCTACCCCACTCTCACACACACAGCTCCCCTCCAACTGCCTGCACCTCTCACAGTTATATATACACACACACACCTCCTCAGCTCCTGTCCTAATCCTGACCTGGGATCACGAGACGCGTCTCCCCCAGCACGGTGCTGCGGATCGAGCAGGCAGTGTGTGTGTGTGTGTGTGTGTAACGAGACATTTCTTTTTTTACTTCTCTGATAAGCTCAAAATTTACGGGCTATTCTTGGAAGTCTAAGAGCGGTTAATTGCCTGGGTTAACGAACCCTTCCCAATTCCCCCCATAATCTTTTTTTGTGTTTTTGTTTTAAATTACACGGGTTTAAATCGCTCTGAGGAACGCAGCGTCTGTGTTTAGGCTGGATGCAGACGGACAGATTTGGCGGTGTGGGGGGGGGGTGTCGACACACTGTGCTCTGGCAGGTTACAGTCAGACGCCAGCATCATCAGCTCAGCTCTCATGTTTACAGGCAGCTGATTGTGATGGGCACAGGCTCAAAGGACTTTCCACAGTCTGCACCACCTTCTCTCTCTGTCCTGTGGGGGACTGTGGGTGTATGTGCTGAACTGGGCTGGGCTGGACTGGACTGACCTGGGGCTAGTCCTGTACCAGTGTTTACAGAGCCAGTATTGGGAAGATAGAGAGAGAGAGAGTGGGTACACACACACACACAGATTGCAGGTTGGCACTACCCTCCCTGTGACTGTGGCCCGCCAGCTGCCCACACCACCAGCACCACTGACCGCTGCTCACATACCCCCTCCCCCCACAGCTCCTCACTGCTGACTCATGACTCAAAGGGTGTATTTTCTCCACAGCAGGACAGTAATCAGGCCCAAAGTAGCTCAGGACCAAAACAATGAGTCAGATCAGGTGCTCTTATTGTGTCGGACGGCTCCATCACTCTATCAGTCGGACTGTATCCATTATGGCCCCATTCCTGAAGAAATGGTGGCAGAGCGCTTTACAGCCAGACAATGTAGACCAGAAGTAAGTTAGATGTACAGGGTCATTATTAGAAATATGAACTTGTGTGAGGAGAGGTGTCTGACCCGTTAGAGCCTGAGGAGAGTAGAACACTCAAGGGAGAAAAAGAAACGGTGACGCACGAAAACCAAACCGAATCCCGACATTAACGCGCCCCGTTCGCAGCCGGGTGCCTCCAGGGGCACTAATGATCTGGGAGATTGACAGGTGCTGTTGTGGCTCAGACTGAGCACCTGCGGGGCAATTAAGTGCAAACCTATAGACCTGTAGACAGACTGACTCTCTGATTGATTTACCGATTTACTAACTCACTGTTACTGTTACTGATTTGGGATTTGACTGACTCTGGCTGTCCGGCTGTCGGGGAGAGACGGGGGTGTGGGAGGCCGTGCTGAGGCAGGCGGTGTCCAGACGGTGCCAGGGCGGTGGCGCTCTGTAATTACAGGCGTGTGTGCTCGCAGGCACGGGTATTTAATCTGCCCCCCCATCTCCCTGTCCCGTAGCGAGAGGGACGCAGTGGCGGCGCGCGGAGGAGCAGCCCGCTCAGCACCGGAGGAGAGAAGGAAAGGTAGCAGCAGTTCGGTCACCGGCCCGGCGAGTCCCAGCCCGTCCGGCGCCTCCACCCGGGCCACTCCCTCGAAGACCCAGCCCGGCGCCCGGAACTACGACCTGCAGGAGCGGCGGCGCATCGGCAGCATGACGGGCGCAGAGGAGGCCAAGTACCAGAGGATCCCCACGGACGAGAGCGAGGCACAGACCCTGGCCTCCTCCGACCTGGACGGTATCAAGAGTGAGTGTGGGGAGGCTGGGGGAGGGGGGAGGGGAGAAGAAAAAGATGTGGGGGAGAAAGAGGGGAGAGGGAAGGGGGTTGGAGGGAGAGGACAGAGGGGTCAGGGAGAAAGGTACCAGGGAAGAGGGGATGGGGAGAAGGAAGAGGAGCCAGGGAAAGGGAAGGAGAAGGGATGGATGAAAAGGGGGAGAGAAGTTGTTTGTTTTATTTACGTTCACCATTACGGTTCTAGGGCACGGTTTGAAACGTTTATCATGGTCGCCAGCTGTACGGAGAGTCTGCTGGAATGGTGTTTGTTTGGTTTGGCATGTTTAAACGGCAAATACATCAGTCGATGCCTGTGCCCACAAGAGTGCCATAACCTGCAGGGACAGGGCTGGTAAAGGAAAGACTGAACTGGACGCACAAAGAGAGCTGCACTCTCCGGGTTTCCAATCTTCACCTTTTTACATTTAATTTAATTTTTTATTGTTATTTATTTCCTAGCAGATGTCGCTTACCCAGGGAAACGTATTTCTGTGCCTCCCTATCACTCAGTCTCTCTCTCGATCTTTCCATCTCTCTCTGTCTTGCCCTGTACTCCCCACAGTCTCCCTCTCTCAATGAAGCCCAGGTTGTATGAGGCATCTCTGTACTTTCACTCTGTTAGGTTCATAGAAATACAGCCCCTCCAAGCAAAACCATAACAGAACTCTGCCAGATTAAAATGAGCACTATGGACAAAAGGAGACAAAATGCATATTGTTTTAGCTTTATTTAGTTTTTACCCCACTCTCTCTTGCACCTGGGTGTCAGAATTGTCAGAGTTCTGTGTGGTCATCTGTGCAGGGTTCTGCAAACTGGATCTACAGGTGTTTGAGTCTGCTCCGGTTTGTGCTTGGTGTTGTAACCTCAGCGTGAAAGAGCAGTCCTTTTCGTAAAATATTTTTTTGCACACTGTGGAAGTGATCCTTCTTGCTTAGTTTTCCCTGCCCACCTTCCCACCCTCACCCCACCTCGCCAGCACTGGGCTGCAGTTTGGGGTCAGGGAGGGTTGTTCATGATCCTTCCCTCGGTCCTGATCAATTTGCGCAGCGAGAGGAGATCGGCCTGGGAAAGTCGGCAAGGAGCTGGCGGCCGCTCAACAAGGGGAATTATCACATCACTGTCCCCTCCACCTCCCCCGCCTCCCCCGCCAGGCACCGGCACATCCCAGCGCCCGAGCACTCGGCTCTGTGCATCCCAGCCCTGTGGAACTGCCCAGAGGGGACAGAGACTCCTGGACCCGATTCACTTGCTTCTGCCTTGGACCCGGTGCACCTCACCCCAATCACGATACCCTGGAAGGGTGCTGCAGGGGAAGAGCTGGGAGTGGGACACACTGGTGGACGCTGGTTGGAGGAGGAAGGAGTCTCTCTTCCCCTTGGAGTTCATCTCTGATGCGAGCCGGAGTTCAGTGAGGCGTCGGGAAGCCGTGCGGACCTGGGCTCGGTCTGGAACATGGCCGACGCTCGGCACAATTGGAGTGCAAGGCAGGATCCTGCCAGGTTTTCCTTTTTTATTTTCTTCCTTGCTCTGGGCCGTGTTTGTGTTCTGGGGGGGGTAGATGCCTGGGAAGCTTTGTAGTGCTGTAAACCCCCCCCCCCGATCCAGCTCCATGTTCTCAACTGGGTTCTGGTCCAAGCACCCCTGCTGAGTCACAGACAGACGGGTACGGACACAAACGGGGAGGGGGGGCCCCGCACTGACACAGAGGAGTGCTGCAGACCCCCTGAGGGAGGTAGGGAACGGGGAGTGCGAGGGAGAGAGACGGGCGGAGGGTCGCTGCATGCCCAGGTGACGTGGGCGCTGTGCTCCACGTCTCGACCCCGAGAACGAGCGGCTGTAGTGATCCGGCTGTGGCGATCCAGCGGAGACACCATGGCGTGGGGAGGTTGGTTGTGGTTTTTGGTTGTATTGGCGGTGTTTGTTGTTGTCAGTGTCGGGCAGTGTCCCGCCTCCGACTTCATTTAGTTACATTTTGAGCTGCGTCACTCTTTACCGTGCTCTGTTGAAGGGGGTGGGGTGGGTTGGCAGGGTCTGTAGCCGACAGTGCCAGTGTCTCCCCAATCCCCCTCCTCTGCCTTCCTCTTTCCCGCCCCTCTCTTAGGCTGTGCTCGTAAGACCCCTCCCCCTAAATCCACAGTTTGTGTTTCTAACTTAGAAATTCTTAGAAATTCGCTGGAAATTATTTTTCTTCCTATTTACCCATCTTCCTATTTCCCTATCTCACCCACTCTCTCTGTCTAATTGTGTGTGTGTGAGAGAGATCGAGAGAGAGAGAGCGTGCATGAGTGCCTACAAGTGTGTGGGGTGGGGGACTGAGACTGTGTGAGAAAAGCAGCTCATCTGCCATCACCCGCCTGCGGGAGTCGTCTTACCTCGCTGCCACAGACTCTGCCCCCTCACAGTGCCCACCTTGTTCTCTCTCTCTCTCTCTCAGGCGTCTTCACACGCCAGAAGAGGTGACACTAGCTGTATCCCTGACCGCGGGACCCCTAGCGCCGCTGTGCTGTGCCAGGCTGCACATAACAGTGCCACAGAGGAGAGGCAAACCCACACTGGGCGGCTTTCATCCTCGGACGATTTCATTTATTTCAGTTTTAGTGGGAAAGCTGTGATTTGGTCGCGGTTCTGTCTCACAATGAGTTTGCGTATCTTGTGTTTATTTGTATAAAAATAAATTGACAATAAGACATTTTTAAAGTGTGTCCTCCTCCATCTCGCTCTTGCTCAGGCCACAGGTTCGAGGATGTCCCCGGCGTGCGCAGACACCTGGTCAGGAAGAGCGCCAAGGGACAGGTGGTCCACATCAGCAAGGACCACAAGGAGCCCAGCACCCGCATCCGCAAACTGGACCGCACCCCCCATGAGGTGAGAGGGCACATTAGAGGTCAGGAGGCAAAGGTCACCAGAGCACAGCCCCTACATACTATTAATAATAATAATAATAATAATAATTATTATTATTATTATTATTATTATTATTATTATTATTATTATTATTATTATGTATTCATCATGGTTTCATTTATTACCAGAAGCCATATTCTAGTCCCTATAAACCACAGTAGTCATGTTGCATTGTGGGACTTTTTTTTTAATTTGATTCGATTTCCTGTTGGAATTGTTTGGCTGTATGATGGTTATTTCCCCCAAAAATACATTTTTGCTATATATCAAGATTTAAAAAATAAGTTTGCAGTGACTTTCACACTGTAAAGCTTCAGCCTTAAGTGATCAAATTTAATGGATTGACACAGAGCTGGATAAGGTGGGTGAATACTGAGATGGATGGATGCACAGATGGATGGATAGACTAACGGATGGATAAATAACACAGGTGTTGTCCTCGCCCTCTGTTGGCAGCCCGCTGTGTGCCCTTGTTCTGTCTCAGAGAGAGAGAGAGAGAGAGAGAGAGAGCACGAGGGCAATTAAAAATGAATGACCAACTTCTTTCCTTTCACGAGGGGAAGAAAGAAAAAAGACAGAATATATAAAGACGAGTAACGAGACACCCAGCCTGCAGAATTCGTCTCCATCGGAGGCAGGGCAAGGGGTGGGCAGGATGATTTATTAATATTGCACCGAGCCCGACACAAGCAGGGACAAGAGGGGCCCGCCTCTGCTCCTGAGAGCCCGGGGGTATCTTGGGAGCTCCTCTCTGAGCTCAGTTCAGCTCCACTCCGGCCGACCCCACGCCTCCCTCTCTCTCTGGTCCCCTCGGTCCGTCCGCCTGCACATCCATCCATCTTTGCGTCCCGTCTGTCTGTCCACCATGGTTCTGCTGGACATCACCGGGCACGTCGCCAGACCGCAGAAGGTGAGAAGGGGTTTTTATTCTGGTCGGGTCTCGGTCTCTAGCTTCCTGATCTGTGGGGCCCAGGCCTGTCAGTGTGGCCCCAGTCTATATGTCGGTCTGAGGATCGCAGGAGGCAATGCATCGCAGCCACAGGTGTCCCCGCGATGCGAGAGTCTCCTGTGAGGGCAGGGCTGCCCGACTGCGCCGGCTAGATTGTGTGATTTGTTGGTTAAGCGCTGGCTGGCTGTGCTTTACTCTGTCTGTTGCTCTGGGGCTTTTGCAGGATTAATAATTCAGATGCTCAAACGGGGATGAGTTTCAGAAAGAAAATTGAGTTGTTTGTTTTTGTTGTGGCTGCTGTTGTTTTCTTTGTGTGTGACTGTGTGTGTGTGCGTCTCTGTGACCATCTCAGTCTGTGTATGTGTCTGCATGTGTGACTGTAACTGTGTCTCTGTCTGTCTCTGTCTCCGTGTCTGTGTGTCTTCAGTTCTAATCAAGGGACTGAGAGTTTGTTTCTCAAGATGAGTGTTCAAGGCTGAAGGAGGTGTAGAAGTCTGTCAGTGATCAATTACGATGGGTTAAATATGCACTGAGATGGCTTTGTGTCTCTGTCTCTCCGTGTGTCTCTATGTCCCTCTCCATGTCTCCGTGTGTGTCCGGGCGCTCGGGCAGGTGTTTGTGGAGCTCAACGAGCTGATCATGGACAAGAACCAGGAGATGCAGTGGAAGGAGACGGCCCGCTGGATCAAGTTCGAGGAGGATGTGGAGGAGGAGACGGAGCGCTGGGGCAAACCGCACGTGGCTTCGCTCAGCTTCCGCAGCCTCCTGGAGCTGCGCAAGACCATCGCACAGGGTGAGGGAGTGGAGAGGGAGAGACGGGGAGGGAGAGGAGGCGGAAGAGGTGGTGTGGGTCTGTGCCGTGTCCTGCTCCTGACCCAGGCCCGGTGTCTGTGCTGTGTCCTGTAGGCGCCGTGCTGCTGGACCTGGACCAGAAGACCCTGCCAGGTATCGCCCACCAGGTGGTCGAGCAGATGATCATCTCGGACCAGATCAAGGCGGCTGACCGCGCCAACGTGCTCCGGGCCCTGCTACTCAAACACAGGTGAGGGGGGGGCGACACACCCGTGCACAGCACCCCCAACCCCGACTCAGGACAGGGTGTCATTATCTAACTGATAGCAGGGCCCTTGGTTCCAGCTCTGAGCATGGGGTGTGAAGGTGTCTGGACTTGACCATTTTGTCTCGCCTTCTACTGTCTTCCTCCTTCCCTCCTCTCTCCCCCCCGGCTCTCAGTCACCCGAGCGATGAGAAGGAGCCCATCTTCCCCCGGAACATCTCTGCCGCCAGCCTGGGCTCCCTGCTGGTCCACCATCACAGCGGCAACCACACAGCTGTCCCACCCCCCGCCAGCCGAGCTGGGGCCCCCGAGCCCTCTGTCACAGAGCCACTCATGGGCGGTGGGCCCCGGCACTCGGACCCCGACACCTGGGTCGACATCGAGAAGTTGGAGGTCAGTCGGAGAGGGAGGGGAGAGGCTGGGAGTGGGAGGGAGGGAGGGAGGGGTGATGGGAGGAGAGGGAGAAGGAGAGGTAGGGTGGAGCAGGAGGGAGGAATTGAGGGAGGGAGAGGAAAAGGACGGCAGTTGTTGACAGTCTCCCTCTCCCTCTCTCTGTGCAGAAGGAGGCCACCCCGACCCTGGGCATGCATCGCTCCAAGTCCAAACACGAGCTGAAGCTGCTGGAGAAAATCCCAGAGAACGCAGAGGCCACCGTGGTGCTCGTGGGTGAGTCGTCTCAGACCCCATACCGACACCGGGCCGCAGTGACACACCAACACACACAAGCTCAGACCCAGGCACATGGACACACAGGGAGAGAACCAGACACAGACGCCAGACTCTCCCAGAGCCGCCCTGCCGCCCTGACTGAGCCGGCCCCCGCCCTCCTCTCCCCGCAGGCAGCGTGGACTTCCTGGAGCAGCCCACCATGGCGTTCGTGCGCCTGCTGGAGGCCGTGCAGCTGGAGTCGGTGCTGGAGGTGCCGGTGCCGGTCCGCTTCCTCTTCGTGCTCCTGGGCCCCAGCAGCACCAACATGGACTACCACCAGATCGGCCGCTCCATCTCCACTCTCATGTCTGACAAGGTGGGTCAATTGATCAGTCTTCCTTTCTCTCCAGCCCTGACTGTCCACAGCACAGCACATTATATGGGGCGATCATGGGAAGTACCTGTTGGTTATCAATTAAACCTATCGGCCATGTTTGGTCTTTTATATATTGCGGGATCGGGGGGGGGCTTGTTCTTGCCATCATGATTGAGCACTTGCCGTTAGTTATCAAGTTCTGATTTATTCAGGGAAAATGTCATTTTTAATTAATATAAGTATACACACATGCACTAGTCCCTTTCATATCGTTAAGTACAGGTGAAAATACTCACCAAAATCCCATCAAACGATTGATCAGTAACATTTCTCATCGACTCATCGATGGACTTGCACACTGATTGACTTCCTTACCCATAGCCATTTTGACTGCTTGCCTTGTGCACTGCTTGACCGCTTGCTTGTCCGCTTTCTGTCCACAGCACTTCCACGAGGCGGCCTACCTGGCGGACGATCGGCAGGACCTGCTGAGCGCCATCAACGCCTTCCTGGACTGCAGCATCGTGCTGCCGCCCTCGGAGCTGAGCGGCGAGGAGCTGCTGCGCTCGGTGGCGCGCTTCCAGAGGGAGATGCTGCGGAAAAGGGAGGAGCAGGAAGGCAAGCTGCTCACCAAGGAGCCGCAGAGCCCAGAGGAGAAGGGTGAGGGACGCACACGCTCGCTGACGCACTGCTCTTTTACACTCTGCTCGCTCTGACGCACTGCACATTCTCGCGCTCTTGCGCTCTGACGCACTGCGCGCGCTCGCTCTCTGCGATCCTCCAACTCTCCACTCTTGCCCTCTCGACTGTGGCTCCGGCTTGCTGTCACTTGCAGCATTTGACCCCTCTTTTCCCCTCAGAGTCTCTACTCACCCCCTTCAAGCCGGGCGACGACCCCCTGCAGCGCACTGGCCGGCTGTTCGGGGGGCTGATCCGGGACGCGCGGCGCCGCTACCCCCTGTACCTCAGTGACATCCGCGACGCGCTGAACGCCCAGTGCATGGCCGCCGTCATCTTCATCTACTTCGCCGCCCTCTCGCCCGCCATCACCTTCGGGGGCCTGCTAGGTGAGTGAGGGGCAGGGGGTGATTCCAGTAAGGAATAGTTCCCTCGTTTGAGAGTATTTATTGCCATGCAGAAGAGAGTGTAATGAAGTCTGTCTGTCCCTCTGTCTGTGCTGTGTGTCCCTCCAGGGGAGAAGACGGAGGGTCTGATCGGCGTGTCTGAGCTCATCGTGGCCACATCCTTGCAGGGGGTGGTATTCTACCTGCTGGGGGCCCAGCCACTGCTGGTGGTGGGCTTCTCTGGGCCGCTGCTGGTGTTTGAGGAGGCCTTCTACTCTGTGAGTGACAGCCAAGCCCGGCCAACCCCTCCCCTCTCTCCCCTAGCTCTCAACATAAATACATATAATCACGGGTTATTTTCTGCCCCCTTGTGTTCACACTCTTGTTTCCCTGACCTGCTCTAGTTCTGCACTTCGAACGAGATGGAGTACCTGACGGGCCGCGTGTGGATCGGCTTCTGGCTGGTTCTGATCGCGCTCATCATCGTGGCCTTCGAGGGCAGCTTCCTGGTGCGCTTCGTCTCGCGCTTCACGCAGGAGATCTTCGCTTTCCTCATCTCCCTCATCTTCATCTACGAGACCTTCTCCAAACTGGTCAAGGTCAGTGGAGCAGTGAGGAGAGGGAGAGAGGCAGTGTTGGCACTGGTTCTCCCCCCTGGTCTGTATATGGAAGTGTGTCCTGTCTCTCTGACTCCTGTCTCTGTATCTCTGCAGATCTTCCAGGAACACCCCCTGCAGCGCTGCTCCCTGGACAACAGCACAGCGGAGAATGGCACGGTGGGGCCGGTGTGGGGGGGCGGGATGGGATTGAACAGCACGGAACCCCCCCCCACGGCCAAGGTGACGGGCGAGCCCAACACGGCACTGCTGTCGCTGGTGCTGATGTCCGGGACCTTCTTCATCGCCTTCTATCTGCGCAAGTTCAAGAACAGCGCCTTCTTCCCTGGCAGGGTGTGTCTGTGGGGTCAAGGGTCAGGGGGTTAAAGGTCGGGTGGGGAGGTGTCTGCTATGGTCAGTCCTGACTGGCTGCCTGTCTTCTGTCCCCAGATCCGCAGGATTATCGGAGACTTTGGCGTCCCCATCGCCATTCTGATCATGGTGCTGGTGGACTACAGCATCAGGGACACCTACACGCAGGTAACCCCGCCCCTCTGACCCCTACACATGGGTCACAGTCGCAGTCTCACACACTGTCCTGGTCTGCTGTAACGTGGGGTGTCTGTGGCTCTGTGCAGAAGCTGAGCGTGCCCAGTGGCTTCTCAGTCACCAGCCCCAAGAAGCGCGACTGGTTCATCAACCCGATGGGCTCACAGGGCCAGTTCCCCATCTGGATGATGGTGGCCAGTATCCTGCCGGCCATCCTGGTCTTCATTCTGATCTTCATGGAGACACAGATCACCACGTGAGCCCCCCGACCCCAACACGCCCTGTCCCTCCGCGCACACTCTCTCTCTTGCCTTACAGTACAAATTCAGTTAAAAAAAGCTTTATTGGCATGACTAAGCATTGACATAAAATATCTATTTTGTGTCTCTCTCTCAAATTAATTCAGATTCAAAGATTGCTTTATTAGCACCACCAACAGGAGCAGTGTTGCCAAAGCATTTTCTCTGTCCCCTCACTCATTCACTATTACTGCTTTTGAAACACTCCTCTTTCTGCTGTCTTTCTCTCCTAGTCTTCCAGTTCAAATTGAAATTCATAAATGCTTTATTGACATTACATCAATGATGCCAAAGCACTGACCTCTCTCTCTCTCTCTCTCTCTCTCTCTCTCTCTCTCTCTCTCTCTCTCTCTCTCTCTCTGTCATCACTCCTCCATCTCTCCCCTCCTTCTCCCTCTCTCCCCCCTCCTCTCCCACAGGCTGATTATCTGTAAGAAAGAGAGGATGCTGGTCAAGGGCTCTGGCTTCCACCTGGACCTGCTGATCATCGTGGCGGCGGGGGGCCTGTCCGCCCTGTTCGGCCTGCCTTGGCTGGCGGCCACCACGGTGCGCTCGGTCACCCACACCAACGCCCTGACCGTCATGAGCAAGGCTGTGGCGCCCGGAGACAAGCCCCGCATCCAGGAGGTCAAGGAGCAGAGGGTCACTGGGCTGCTGGTGGCCATCTTCGTGGGTAAGAGAGGGAGAGAGAGGGAAACGAGTGTGGGTGGGAGTGATGCTGAGCAGAATACTTACTTATTGATATGATTTCTCCCACCACCTCTTCTCGCTCTCTGTCCCCCCCCAGGTATGTCCATCGTGATCGGGGACCTGCTGCGGAAGATCCCCCTGGCCGTGCTGTTCGGGATCTTCCTTTACATGGGCGTGATGTCCCTCAACGGCATCCAGCTGTACGACCGCATCCTGCTGCTGCTCATGCCGCCCAAGTACCACCCTGACGAGAGCTTCGTGCGCAAGGTGCGTGGGGTGCCGGGGGGCTGATTTAAAGGGGACTGGGGGTGGCCTGTGTCTGTTTGTGGGACGGTGTCTGGAGTGCGTTGCGTGAAGACATGTATTTTCTTGTGGCTGCGGTTGAAGGAGGTTCTGATATCAGAATAACAATAAACACACAAGCCTGCTTTGCTGGCCGCTCTCTGGTCCCTGGAGTGACTGTGTGTCATGCGTCTCTCTCTCTCTCTCTCTCTCTGCCCCCCAACAGGTGCGCACGCTGCGGATGCACCTGTTCACGGCCGTGCAGGTGGTGTGCCTGGCGGTGCTGTGGGCGGTCATGTCCACCGTGGCCTCCCTGGCCTTCCCCTTCGTCCTCATCCTCACCGTGCCGGTCAAGATGTTCCTGCTGCCGCGCATCTTCTCCGCCCGCGAGATGCAGTGTGTGAGTGACCCGGAGAGGGGGAGCGAGGGAGGGAAAAGAGGGCAGGAGGGAGTGGAAAAGGTGGTGGGGGAGGGAGGGAGAGGAGGCGAGGGGGTCTTGTAGAGAGGGAGCAGAGAAGACGCGGGGGGAGAGAAGGAGAAGGAGGGAGGAAGGGGGATAAGAGAGAGCGGTAGTCCTAAGGCCCCTGTCCCCTCCCCCCAGCTCGACGCAGACGAGGCGGAGCCCACGTTCGACGAGAAGGAGGGCCAGGACGAGTACAACGAGATGCCCATGCCAGTCTGAGCTGGCTCGCCCACCCACGACCCAGGCACTCACCTGCCAGTGGCTACGCCGGCCTGCCAGTCACCCAGCACGGCCAATCAGAGATGGGCACCGGGGATCCGCCTTCCCGGGAAACGCCCTCTTTCACCTCTGTACATTTTTTTTTTTTGTAAATGCATCATATTATTATCATTATTATTATTATTATTGTTATTATTATTATTATTATTATTATTATTGTTTGACTCTGATCTTTTGCAAAAAATGATTAGTAATATATATTTTTTTTCCTTTTTTTTTTTTGTCTATCAGCTGATTCGTTAATTCAATTAATTTTGGGCGACAAAGCCAGTGGGGGAGGGTGGAGATAGACGGGGTGTGGCGGGGGGCAGCGGGGCACTGATGTGGGGGACCATCATAGGGGGACCAGGGCAGGCAGTGGGGGACACCCTACTGCCAGCTGAGCCCCCAGATTCACGACTGGATAGGAAGCACTAAGAGGAGCAGAAGCACTTTAACACACAGGGGTGGAAGTGCGTGGCTGGGGGGGTTCTCCCTGACCTCGCCCCTTCCCCCTTCACTCACTACCTATCGTTCCAATATTCCCTTGCTCCCCCCACCCCGGTTGCTCTGGCACCAGACGTCCCCCCTCCCTGGTCTGTTGCTGCTGCTAAGAGACAGAGGAGAGGGTGGGGGAGGATATATATTCATCTCTTGAATGTTACTGCAACATCGATGTGTGTTTTTTAATCCGTATTGGCCACCAAAAATGTGTTGTGTTTTTAATGGTATTGGGGGAGTATTGGGGAAGGAGGGGGGGCAGTGACTCTGCAGCAGCTGCTTTAAAACCTGTCTTCCTCACTGGGGGGGTGGAGGATGTCATCCCTCCCCCAAATATATATATAAATGAAAGTATTGGAAGGTTGTTACAGTTGAATGCTGGATCCGGTGCCGTCACACAGGAGGTGTCGCTGTTATCGTTATTATTGCTCTTGCTATTTATTTACCCCTTTAGCAGCTGTGGAGGCGAGTGCTCACTGACCGTGCGGCTTCAGTGTGATTATCGTTGGCAACCACGGGGCTATAGTGAGCAGGACCAAAGAGGCAACACTAGGGGGGTGTTACGGCGTGTGTAGGGTGTGTGGTGGGTGTGGTGGTGGGGTTGCCAGTAGCAGGACACAGCGGTTCCCAGTGTACCAAATATCTCAGGTTGACTCAGGTCACCATTTTTCCCTCATTAACAGCAAGTGTAATTTCCTGCGTATTTGACCGCGGCGTCCTCTTGAAAAGACACCGCCTGGACAGGTCAGTGGGACGTGCTCGGACTGGAGGTTCTGGGATCTTTGTGCAATAATGAGAGAACTCCACTAGGCCGGAGAGAGGGGGGCCCGCCTGCTGGGAAGTGCCTTAGTGACTTAGGAACGTGTGAGAGAGCGTTAAATCTGGGGCGTAGAATGTGTACCTAGAGCCTGAGAGTGAGACCGAGAGATGGAGTGAGACGTCTCCCTCTCTCTGTTCCCCTGCTTTCTTGTGGTCTTAAACAAGTCTTACTGTCACATAAGAGTGACAGGTCAATACTGTGCCATCCAGCCAGACACAGTGAAGGGGAACATGTTTTTATTTAAATTGATGGATACAGACCCTTTGTCTAGGTTGTCTTTGCCTCAGTCTTTATTTGAAGTTGACAGGGAGGGACTGAGTGAGTGAGAGAGAGACAGAGTGGGGCAGAGAGATGGGGGAGGGCGTCAGGCCAGTTTGAGGGATACAGAGTCCCAGTATACTACACAGCCTGACATTTGCGTTCGCTAATTAGTGCCAACCTTCAGCGCGCATCTACACCCCTCAATAAACAACTTTTGAGTGAGAGGGGGGACCCTGGAGGCAGTTCTTAGAGATCTGTTAGTTTCTTGTGTGTAAAAGTGTTTTATTCTTTGATTTTAGCACAACGGTTGTGGTTGAAGGGGTTGATAGAGCACTGAATACTCACAACCCAGGCGGTCTATATTGCCTGGCCTCTTATTTTTAGCCGGGGATGGGGGGGTGGGTTTAGTGTGCGTCTACTACTCGAATGCTCCTTCCCCACCTGCGGCCACTCACTCGGTGCCCCTGGTGTGTCCAGAACTGGATGCATTGTGGGTATTGTATCTCTTTCTGTCACCCTGAGACACTAAGTCAAGTTAGACTACGTTCGTATCTGTCGACGGATCCTTCAATGTTCAGTTTCTCCGCCTGTCGCTTTCAGAACAGTCCAGTCAGCGTTTGTACATGCCAACTTTAATAGTCTTTTAATGATTTGATTTTCGCTAGGGGGGGAGGAGGGGTAGATGCAAGTCTTTGCTTGTTTTTAACAGAAATCAGACTCATGTCCTGAATTAAATTTAAAATATTCCATTTTAAAAAATTTAAATAAACTACACGTGGATATATTTTTCTTGCAAGTTATTTTCTCAAGGATCAAACGAATGTCATGGAACAAACGAACGGCGTCATTTTAATTCTTTAAGTCTTTAATGTCTTTGTCAATGTGACTCCAGTCTTGACATCTGGGCGAGACGACCTGACCGGTGAGAGTCGCAGGTCTTTGCATTCTTATAACTGCCTATCACTACGTGTACTTTTGGTATTATTTAATAATAATCCATTATAATACATAAATATCATGTATTTTATTGTGTTAATAAATGTTACTCTTAAAAAGGTACAGGGGTTTGCTACTCCTGGACACTGGACTCCTGTCCTTTGGCTCCCAGGTGCGCACAGTACAGGGGGTCTCTCTGCAGCTGTCCCGTCCCCTGCACAGCTGTACCGGTGTGCTGCACTGCCTGCGGTCCAGGGGCTCTCAGCTGCGCACACCACAGCTGTCCTTAGCTCTGCTGTAATGCTAACTGGGTCGGGCTCCTGGGGTGAGGGGTTGGGGGACTCTGGCCTGCAGTGTGAAAGAGCGAGGGGCGATTTTGGGGTCAGGGGGTGGTGCCGGTGGTGGGGGGGGCAGTCACTGCTGTGGAGAACATTGCAAATTGCCGTGTGTGTCCTGCAGCTTTGTCAGTGTGATGGGCAAAGTACTTGGCATTGGATTTTTTTGTTTTTGTTTTTAGAATAAATGATTTTTTAAATGAAATGTGCATTGCTAAACTGTGTCCTGTTAGGATAAAAATGACAAATAAACTGATATAATACAAAATAAAGTGAGAAATTTCTATTTACTTCTGCCTGTGTTGTTCTCTCCGTCAGACTCGAAGCTCTTGTTTCTTGTTTTGCTCCCTTGGTTTCACAAACGCTCCCTGAACAGACCCTGGCCACGCAGTCGGACCCTGCCCTCGGTGTGCATGGGCAGCTCGGACGCAGCGCTGTGCAGCTTCAGTCTTGGCCTGGGAGCGGCGGCAAGATCCGACCGGTGAAGCCAATCCTGAATATAATTGGTTAAACGTGGGATGGGGGGGGGGCATGAAATCCTGGAGATGGTGAGGTCTGAGCTCTGGGGTTTTGCTGCGCTGGCATCGAACACTGTCCCAGCGATCTCTGGCCCTGGCCCCCCACACACTCAAAACCTTGTGACTGGGGCCTTGTTTGCCTGATCTGTGTTCTGATAATATGTTAAAGTATTCAAGCAAACACTTGCAAGACCCCAGTAAAATGTGTAAATACCCACTCTTCCCACCCGGGGGCAGTGTGACACCAGTAATGGCACAGGTCTCCCTTCACCTCCGTTCGTTCTTGTTGGACCTCATGAGCTTTGCCTCTGGGGATCCGTTCTCCTTGTAATAAGACACGCTATCCGGCACGCTGACATCATCAGTTCAGCTGCCGAGTGTCACCTCTGAAAACTGAACAAACGTTTGATTATAATTAGGTTTATGATATGTTTTTATATACTGGTTTAGTAGCTGTTCTCAGGCATTACAAGCAGAACAAGTGTTTTGCACATCCTGCTCCGCAGTCCAATCACAGCTCAGCGCTCGGTGTTGAAGCTGCCAGTTCAGTCAAGACGACTTCTGTTCCTGATTGTGGGTCAGGACTGGCCAACCCCGGCCCGGGAGCCCCAGTGCCTTCTGGGCCTGGTCTGCTGAATAAAACAAACTGATGATTCTGTCCCTGTTGGTCCCCTTATCAAGCGTTTGTGTCACCCCGATATTCTTCAGCTATCAGATGCCTTCTGTTTTCTCTCACCCTTTTCTTCTGTTGGAATCGTGTCAGATTGCAAGCTAAACAGATACAGGAGAAATAACGCTCAATCCGTGGCATTTAAGACACGAGAGGACAATTCACTTGGTGTCAAAAAGCTCCTTGAGGAACAACAGTTTCCAGTGTGAGTGTGTAAGGACCCTCTTCATAAGCGTATCACACTGACTGTATAAGATCCAAGCAAACTGAATTCCTCCAGTGACATGATTCATTAGGATTATTAATGTGTATCAGAAGACTGTATCCAAGACTTACATAGTTGTGCAAAATATCACAAGGGTGGATAGACAGATAAGTAGAGAGAGAGAGATGGATAAAATAAAATGAGCTAAAACTTCAGTTGGGGCCTCACTGCTGTGCTGGGGCCAGTCAGTGTGTGGATTCAGCCGTGCAAACACACCCCCACCAGCCAGCCTCCCAGATTGAACTGCTGTGGAGTTTGCTGCACAAATGCCTGCCTGTCCAGACTGCAGCTCCTGCAGCTACACTGTCCTGCCCTGCAGGCGGGGGGATGGAGTCCGGTCCCTCCTCTGAGGGAAGTGGCCGGAGAAGCCGGGCGGCGGTGCGACGTGCACGGCAGCGCCAAAAACAAACCCTCGGCCCTGGAGGGACGGGGCGGCCGCCTGCGTGCAGCGCCAGCTCCCTGCAAGCGTCTATTCAAACACAAACCCCAACCACAAAATAAAAGCATTTCTAGCGTTTATTGATTACGAATCTTCATTTCAAACAATAACAGTTTGCAGGTTGTTTGTGTTTATCGGTGTGTTTTCGCCACAGTTTGAGCACAACCGCGCAGAACAGCTGCCAGCTGGCCGCGGAGCTCCAGTCTCGGTCTTGTGCTCCGCCTGCCGGGATCACAAGCTGCCTGTCCCGGGCTGCGGCTCCAGTCTGCCCGGGCGTCTGGGTACAGGGGTGCACTGTCTCGCAGCGATGAACCCGCAGAAGAAAGCAACGCATCCGCTCAACAGCCCCCGAAATGAAAATAAAAGCGTTTATTGTGATTGCGATCAAAGATGCCGACCGTGCGCTTTTCCAGACGCGTCAGTCGCCGGCGCAGCTGCCCCAGTGGCCCGTCTCGCCCGGGCGGCCGCCGCGCTTTGATCCAGCCTCGCAAACACGTGTATTTTCATTTAAAAACGATAAAAAGAAAATAACCGAGCAGCGCTACACACTTATTCGCCCCCAGCCTCCGCCTTTGTCTCAGGCAGGGTGGGTTTTTTTTCTCGCCTGTTTTCCTTCGGAGTTCCTCCCCCTGCGGCGCTGGGCGGAGTTTCATACCGGACCAGACGCTCCTTTTGTCGGATCCGTTTCGTCCTGACTCCCCGGGGTTTACTGCTGAAAAAAAGACCCGACAAAAGCCCAAATCCAACCCAACACGACACCAAATCCGATTAAAAGCGTCGCCGATTCATTGCGGTGGAGGAAGGTGAGTGTTTTGTCGTTTTTTGGCTCCGTTTACAGCGGATTTCGGTGTTTTTCTCCCCGAGTCTTTGTGGCATTCATGGCGGCGCTGCAGTGAGGGGTCTGGGGCGAAGGCAGGCGCAGACACCCGCTGCCGTTTTATATTTTCTCCATGAACCCATCGAGTCGGTTACGTTTGAATCGTCTTTACTTTTTGCGAATACACATAGAGACAATAATACAAATATATATATATATTTTATTTTAATGCATTATGTACTGGTTTACATTTATACATTTTAAGAAAAATACATAAAAATGAATATACGGAGCGTGTCAAGACTGCCTTCCTACATCGTGTAGGTCGGCCAGCGCGTTTTCATATTAAAGGTACATTTTAGGGGTTTAAAAATGAAAAAGACGCCCATTTTCTCCCCCTCGGTCGGCTTTGGCTCCAGCGGAAGCTGTGTGCTGACTCCTGCCGGGCTGAGGACGCCATTGCGGGGGCAGCAGGCGGACAGCGGGTCGGTGTCTAGGGCTGACCGGGGAAAAGGCTCCGATTGAACCATTTCGTCCCGCGGACGCTGCCCTGTTGTTCAGCCGGGTGCAGGGGTGGGTGGTGCGTCTCTCCGGGGCGGTTTCAGCTTTAGCACCAGTCTGCGGAGTAGCCGGGCCGCCTGCTCTTTCCTCCCCGGCTGGCTGTGACTGCCGGCCGGCTGGTGCTTTGCTCGGCTTCAGTACCATTCATTACAGTTTATTTAACAAGGGTTTTTTTTCCCTGAAAGCTGGCGGAGTACATGGGTCTGGGGCGGGCGGGTTGGCAGGGGGAAGGGGGCAGCTAGGCGGCTGTTTGTGCGAGTTGACCTTGCAAGCGGGCGGGGGGTGACGGTGTGACCGGGAACGCGTCGCCTCGCTCGGCAGCGCAGCTGCGCCACCGCCCGGGGAGGCCGGCTGGAGAGACGGGGAGAGGAGAGCGCCGCCGCGGTGTCGCAGCTGCTGACAGCGGGAGAGGGAGGGGGCCGTGCGGCGCCGTCCGGGCCGGCTGATCGGTCACACCACGGCTCGGGCAGGTCCCAGGCAGGAGGGTAATACAGCACGGGATTGCGGTCGTGCAAGATTCAGAATAATAATAATAATAATAATAATAATTGTAATGACCCAGAACTGATTTTAAGAAGAGCCAGTGAAACAGAGAAAGCAAAGCCTTCCGTTGCTTCACGCTGAGATGCAGCCACAACATTGCCAAGCTTTTTAATATATCGGAGCCGTGTTCATGTTTGTTATATTATTAGTTATAAAATAAGCAGACATCAAACAAAAGCATAGAAAACACCAGACTGGTAAGGTCATCGTACCCTGAATAATCTCAAAACTATAATAATGTGACGTATCGGACTGAGCGATTTTCCTCGGTGATTAAAAGTACATTAAAACGCACAGAGCTGGGTGTCGCGCTGCGCGCTGCTGGAGCTCTGCGAGGTTCTAGATCCGCGGGTTCTGGACTCCAGGCGCTCCACCGGGAAGGTTCCAGAAGACACTGCGGTGAAGCCTCAGTCGCACGATGCTCCTAGATTGAACCTGAAACCCAACCTGGTCCTGCAATGCGTGTCCGTGCCAGGCACACAGCGCTCCCCCGCAGGAGCTCCACACAGGCCAGGTTTCTACACGAATAAAACAGCACAACATTGTCTAAACTAGGTGCCATTCCTGAACTAATGCCAACTTTTCATTTGATACAGATGAGCGAATCATCACAGTTTTGAAACGACACAAACCTCAGCCCCAGCATCCCTGTTTTATTTGGAGATGGATGTGCATTCATGTTATCTTTGGTGTCTCTAATGCCAAAACCTACAATTACATTTTGTATATGAGCTTAAAATGTTTATGTTGGCCAGGGTGGGCACATGATGTGCCCCTCTCTCCCTGTAGGCGTGCATGTATGTAGGTCAGACCTGTTGACACCCCGGGGGAGGGAGTGGTGTGTGTACTATTTTATAAAGGATGTTTTTATGTTAAGTCACCACCAATACAATTTCTCTGTTACTGGACATATAGATGCTGGGGCAGTCATTTGCATTTGTAGTGATGGTGTAAAACCTTGTAATTTTGTATGCATAAAATGAAAAATAATAAATCTGAAATCAACACTGTGAGCACATGCACTCCGTTCACACACCACGTGTCAGTCACTGTGGACTAAGTTCTCTTCTAAATGACTGTTATAACTGTTAATAATATTCCCGAGGGTGAATGTTCTAGAGCGCTGTCCTCCTGTGTGTGTGTGTTCTAGAGCGCTGACCCTAGTGTGAGTGGGTGTGCGAGACCCCTGGTGCCAGCAGCATGAAATGACACCTGTGCGTGTTCCTGACTCTCCCTTGCTACACGGCGTGTTGGTCCGTGCTGTTCTACGTTCCTGACTCCTCTCTGCGTGCCGTGTGTTCCAGAGCTGTCGAGGCCCAGCCAGTCCAGGAGGAGCCGCCCACGCGCTTCTCCGCCATGAACGGCAGCAGCAGCCTCTCCAGTGCGGCCCAGGCCGAGCGCCTCACCACCGTGGCAGGTAAACTCACTCGCTCACTCACACGCACGCACAACGCAAGACACTGTAAAGACGCAGTCAACAGTCTAGAGTGCTTCAACACAGCACACACAATCTGTCCGTCTGTCTTGTGTTTACAGTGTAACAGTGTTAGGTGAACAAATGAGCAAACTGAGAGCTGTGCGTCAAACTGACAGTGTTACACCGTGATGCGTGTGCAGTGACCGCTGACATGCGTGTTCACGTGTGTGTTGCAGACGGGGACGAGTGGACGAAAGAGGACTGCCTGACCCTGCTGGAGAGGATCCGCGGCCTGCTGCCCGACGGAGACGCCATGAAGTACAAGACCACAGAGTCGCACTTTGACTGGGAGAAGGTTGGCTTCGGGGCTTTCACCGGGGACATGTGCAAGCGCAAGTGGCAGAAAGTGTCCAACGAGGTGGGTTGGTGACCGTGCGGGGTGCAGTGCTTGCAGGGCAGTACCCGTGGCGGTGGTCGCCAGCAGGGTGACGTGTTCTCCTTGGCACAATTTGTTTGGTCAGTCAGCTCTCGGATTGGTTCACTGAACGGATTATTTGCTGAAGTGAATTGAACCAGTTAAGCTGTGTTTTCAGGGTGTGAGCAGGAAAGGGATTTGAAGAGCCCTACAGCTGTATACCTGCCGTGAATAATTACACGGACTGTGTGCTTCTCAGAGCTCATACAAATAGTAGAAAGAGGAAACTACGACAGTGACTGTGGTGAAAGCTACGGTCTGGGACATGTGCAGTTAATCTCATAATTATTAAGGTTGCAACAGCAGTGTCCTCATCTGAGACTTTAAACCTATAACCACCTCTCTCTCTCTCTGTGTCTCTGTCTGTCTGTCTGTCCATCTTCAGGTGAGGAAGTACCGCACCATGACTGAGCTGATAATGGACGCCATCGAGTACGTGAAGAACCCCTATAAGGGCAAGAAACTCAAGGTACAGTAGGGATTGGGCTCTCTCTTGCTAATAATAATTAGGGGGCAGTTGGAGAACAGGCCGGCTGATAAAACCAAGACTATACCTTACACTTTTGTCCCGTATGGAAAGGGTACCGATCTTCTCTAACCTAGGCAAATTGTTTTCCTGGCTCCTCTGCCTGGCTCTTATTGGCAATCCAGGTGCCCCAGTGGCTGTAGACCTGGTGCGGCAGACCCCCAGTCCTCTAATTCATTGATTTATTGAGATTGTTTTTCCAAAAAGAGCTCTCTGTCACTCAGTTGGCAGATTATGTTCTCAGTTTGGTCTTATTTAAGGGTTTTCACATTTTATTTTGCAACCGATCACTTCCCATCTGTCTATTTGCTCGAATTTAATCTGGTGAACTGTTGTTACCAGGCCAGTTAGAGAGATGAGCGGTGGGCTGGAACAGCACCCAGAAGACACTGGGGCACCAGGACTGGAGTCGGAATCCATCCCCCCGCTGCAGTGTCTTAGGGAGTCAGCGAGTCTCCGGTGCATGGGGGCGATTATAGAACATTTATTTTAAAAATGTGCACCGTCGGTGTCCGGCTTTGTTTTCATATCCCATGTTGTTTGGGCAGATTTTCACGCTCTGCAGCTCGGATGTGAATGGTCTGTATATGCATTGCTTTAATTCTGCCTGTTGTGACTGCACCGCACAGAGGACTTACCTGAACTGCCCCCAAACACAGTCACTGTACTGTGATCTGTACTTAAGTTGTTGGATTGTGTTATTGTGACCGATCAATGTCACTTTGTCAGCGGAGAGCTTTCCTTAAGAAACAAATCATACATACTCTACCAGTGGTTAGAGGCCAGTAACCTAGGTGGCCAAGAACTGTCTGCTTGACCTTTCAAGGGTCAGTTCTGCCCCCACATGGATAATGGACAGTGAATGGAGTGTACTGTCTACAGTTTATTTGTGTTTTTTAATATCTAGCTCCTTCCCCTTCCTCCCCAAAGAGTAAATCCCACGTTTTCTCTGCTCTGTCCCCATGTCTCCCCACTTAGACGCACCCGGACTTCCCCAAGAAGCCCCTGACCCCCTACTTCCGCTTCTTCATGGAGAAACGTGCCAAGTATGCCAAGATACACCCGGAGATGAGCAACCTGGACCTCACCAAGATCCTGTCCAAGAAGTACAAAGAGCTGCCAGAGAAAAAGAAGGTGTTCACTCTTGAACCCCCTGGTCCTGGTTGTTCAGCCAGGGACTCTGTTATGTATGCATTGGGATGTTTTGGCTTTAATGGTGCCAGGTTAACCTCCTCTCCCTCCTCTTCAATCCTCACAGCTCAAGTACATCCAGGAGTTTCAGCGAGAGAAGGAGTCCTTCGACAAGAACATGGCCCGCTTCAAGTGAGTTAATTGCCCTGTTTTTACTGTGTCATCCTATAGGGACTGCTATGTCCTTAAAGGCACTGCAGTCTTCTTGAGTCTCTGACAAAAGCCCTGTTCAAGTAAAACAATTGAGATGGTTTTATTGCCAGGGTTTATTTGCAGGCTTGGAGGTGCCGTAGGCCGACAGTAATGAGAGATCTGCCTGTCTTCATTAATCTACAAAATAACACCACATGTGCGTGTCTGTCTGATAACCGAGGGCACTGTGTGTGTTTCTTGTGCGTGTGCGTCTCTTCCCCAGGGAGGATCACCCGGAGCTCATGGAGGAGAGGAAGAAGTCAGACCTGCCAGAGAAACCCAAGACGCCCCAGCAGCTCTGGTACAACCACGAGAAGAAGACCTACATGAAGCTGCACCCAGACGTGAGTGAGGTTCTGCCAGGGCTGGCCGGCTTCACACCCCAGGGCTGAGTGGGACAGGGCGGGGCGGGGAGCGATCTGGGACATGTGCAGGGCTGGTGGCTCTTCTGTAACGGCTAAACCATCCACAACAGAAGTGTAGAAATCTGCCAGTAACACCATCCGTCTCCTCTAGTGTGTTAGGATTGGGTACAGGGCGGGGTGGGACAGGGGGGACGAGGGCAGGGTGAGCGCTGGAGGATGGGATGGGACGGGTGACTGGCGTGGAGACGAGACACCCATCATACAGCAGTTTGAGACACAAACTGTTTTATAAGATTCATGTGTGTTAGAGAGTCCACTCAAAGCTTCAGTTCCCAGTTTGTTTAGAAATGGTTTTGGTTTTATATCAGCAATGCTGCCAGCAGCCAGTTTATATGGAGAAATGCACATGAGAAATGATTAGGAAAAATGTATCCAATCACGAGGACCCCCAGCCTCCTGAGCAGCCCGGCTCAGTCATCTCCAGAGCAGCGCTCTGACTGTGTGTCCTGCTCTCCCAGGTCAGCCAGAAGGAGCTGAAGGAGGCCCTGCGCCGACAGTGGTCTCAGCTCTCCGACAAGAAGCGCCTCAAGTGGATCAGTAAGGCGCTGGAGCTGCAGAAGGACTACGAGGTCAGAGGGGGTCAAGGGTTTGGGGTTTGGGTCGGTTTGTGATGTACTAGGAGAAAGGGTCAATGGGGCAGGCTTCTCAGGGGTCAATGGGATTTTCAAGGTCAGGGGTCAGTTTGGCTTGCAATACACAAGATTAATTTATTTTACTATAATTATTATTATAAACAATATTAGTAGTAATAAATGTCCACTATAATTACACTATGGGAGGAACAGAACTAGATGAAGTAACGCATGAGAAAGATCTAGGAGTCTATGTGGACTCCTCACTTTCTCCATCCTAACAATGTGGAGAAGCAATAAAAAAGGCAAACACAATGCTAGGGTATATTGTCAAAAGTGTAGAATTGAGCACAAGGGCAGTGATGTTCAGACTGTACAATGCACTAGTTAGAGCTCATCTGGATACTGTGGACAGTTCTGGGCTCCACACTTCCAAGAAAGATATCGCTGCTCTAGAGGCAGTTCAGAGGAGAGCAACCAGACTTATTCCAGGTCTGAAGGGAATGTCCTACTGAGAGACTGAGGACCTGAACCTTTTCACCCTGGAACAGAGGAGACTACGTGGGGACTTGATCCAAGTCTTCAAAATCATGAAGGGCATCGACCACATCAAACCAGAGGAGCTTTTCCAGATCAGCAGGGACACACGCACCCGGGGACACAAATGGAAATTGGGCTCCAAGGCATTCAAGACGGAAAACAGGAGACACTTCTTCACACAGAGAGGCATCACAATCTGAACAAACTCCCCAGTGATGTGGCTGAAGAGACAATTTGGGAACATTAAAAAACAGACTGGATAGGATCCTTGATCACTTGGTTATTAATGGACACCAAACGAGCATGATGGGGCGAACGGCCTCCTCTTGATTGGACACTTATGTTCTTATACATTTGTACCTTTGTATAAAACTAATGTCACACATGGGCAGTTTTTCCTCTCTGGAACTGGTTCAGCTTCTATGTACCGTATACGCAGGTGCTAATTGCCATGAAAATTCAATCATCAGGGTGAGCCAGCGTGGAATGAGGCGCTGAGCGTCTCTCATCCTGTGCTCCACATGAGAACACTTCTTGCAAAATGGAGAAAAATATGAAGGTTCTCAAATTTCACGTGTTAATATTTACGTATATGATCTATTTTTTTTTCTCTCTCATTCTTGATCTCTCCCCTACCATCACCCTACCATTTATAATGCCAACTCCACTTACAGTGCCACTTTCACTGCCTGTCCCAGACCAGGCCTGGTGTCTGTGCCGCTCGCTGACTGTGTGTGTGTGTGTGTGTGTGTGTGTCTTGCAGGGCACTATGAGAGTGTACCACGAGACGCACCCCGACGCCAACCCAGACGAGCACACGAAGTCCGTCCTGACCAAGGCAGAGCGCCAACTCAAAGACAAGTTCGACGGACGGCCAACCAAACCCCCTCCGTAGGTCCACGTCCATGCTGTGCCGTTCCGCCCTGCTGTGCTGTGCCGGGCAACATTCTGACTCAGTGCCGTGTCTAATTGCCCTCCCCCCCCCACTGCCCTGCAGGAATGGCTACTCCCTGTACTGCGCCGAGCTGATGGTCAACATGAAGGACGTGCCGAGCACTGAGCGCATGGTGCTGTGCAGCAAGCAGTGGAAGATGATGACCCAGAAGGAGAAGGACATGTTCCAGAAGCGCTGCGAGCAGGTCAGGGGTCACCGCGGGGTTGGGCTAGGGGACTGTCTTAATGCTGGGTTCTTGTTCTGTATTTTTACTTGTGTTTGAGAATAACCTACGTTCACAGGACTGCAGCACTTTGATATGATTAATAGTAATAATCAATGTAGGCACCACAACCCTGTACTAATTGAAGTGGTTATTGAATACACTGATCAGCCATAACATTATGACCACCTGCCTAATATTGTGTAGGTCCCACTTTCGCCGTCAAAACAGCCCTGACCCGTTGAGGCATGGACTCCACTAGACCTCTGAAGGTGTGCTGTGGTATCTGGCACCAAGACGTTAGTCTTAAGTCCTGTAAGTTGCGAGGTGGGGCCTCCATGGATCGGACTTGTTTGGCCAGCACATCCCACAGATGCTCGATTGGATTGAGATCTGGGGAATTTGGAGGCCAAGTCAACACCTTGAACTCGTGATTCATCAGACCAGGCCACCTTCTTCCATTGCTCCGTGGTCCAGTTCTGATGCTCACGTGCCCATTGTAGGCGCTTTCGGCAGTGGACAGGGGTCAGCATGGGCACCCTGACTGGTCTGCGGCTACGCAGCCCCATACGCAACAAACTGCGATGCACTGTGTGTTCTGACACCTTTCTATCAGAACCAGCATTCACTTTTTCAGCAATTTGAGCTACAGTAGCTCGTCTGTTGGATCGGACCACACGGGCCAGCCTTCGCTCCCCTCGTGCATCAGTGAGCCTTGGCCGCCCATGACCCTGTCGCCGGTTCACCGCTTTTCCTTCCTTGGACCACTTTTGATAGGTACTGACCACTGCAGACCAGGAACACCCGACAAGAGCTGCAGTTTTGGAGATGCTCTGACCCAGTCGTCTACCATCACAATTTGGCCCTTGTCAAAGTCGCTCAGATCCCATTTTTCCTGCTTCTAACACATCAACTCTGAGGACAAAATGTTCACTTGCTGCCTAATATATCCCACCCACTGACAGGTGCCATGATAGTGAGATTATCAGTGTTATTCACTTCACCTGTCAGTGCTCATAATGTTATGGCTGATTGGTGTGTGTATAGATGGTAAAAAATAATAATCCCCCTTATTTTATAGAGCACATTTAGGAGTAACCAAGTGCCACACATACTAACATCTGTGATCTGTTCTTCTCTTGCAGAAAAAGAAGCAGTATGAGATGGATCTGCAGAGGTTCCTGGAGGTGTGTGTGTGTGTTTGTCCCATATGTTGGATCCCAGCACTCAAAATATAGTATTCCATGTGTGTGTGTGTACGAGTCTGTGAACAGTGTATATAGGGTTTAAACGCACATGCATACACACACAGATGTATAAAGTGTAACCAGAGTGTGTGTGTACTGTTGTGTGTGTGCTGCCTCCAGCTGACCATGTGCTGTGTTTGTTTCTGCAGAGCCTGCCGGAGGAGGAGCGCGACCGCGTGCTGACGGAGGAGAAGCTGGGGGGCTCTCGACTGGGCATGGGCGCCACGGGCAGCCCCCTCAGGGCCAAGTCCCCCTCAGCCAAGGTGAGGTGCCTTGTTGGACCCTCTCGGGCGAGGGCTTTGAATGTGCACTTGTATTGTGGTAGCTTTTAGGGTGTGAAAATATAGGCATCAAGCAAAGTGAAGTGGAGGGAGAGAGAGAGGGAGGGAGAGCATGAAACGCAAAGATTGAGATGGAAAGAGACTGTGTTGCTGACCCTGCCACCCCGTGTGCCAGGAGAGATTGCGGGAGGCCGACCGCCCGCTTGACCAGCGGCTGCACACCCCGCCCAAGGAGAAGCGCGACAGCAAGAGGAAGACGCGGCTGCCAGAGACGCCCAAGACCGCCGAGGAGATGTGGCAGCAGAGTGTGATCGGGGACTACCTGACCAAGTACAGGGTGAGGGCAGGGGGATGTAGGTGTGTATGTATTTGTGGGTCAGAATGTTAATAAGCAGAGATCTGGACTGATTGGTGGAGGAATGACGGCAGGAGGCTTCACTTGGCAGCAGGAGATCTCAGGACCGTGCGTGACAGTGGGATTGATGGTGTTTGGTTCCTCTCTGCAGAACGACCGGAAGAAGGCGCAGAATGCCATGGAGTCCACCTGGAGGGCCATGGAGAAGAAGGAGAAGATCCCCTGGATTAAGAAGGCTGCAGAGGACCAGAAGAGATATGAGGTGAGGGTGTGGGGCAAGGTTGGGATGGAGGGGTCAGGGTGAGGATGTCTCACTGGGATTTGGAGTGTATATGTGTGTCAGTCTGACGGTGCTGTCCCTCCCTGCAGAGGGAGCTGGTGGAGATGAGGACCCCACCGTCTGCCCAGGCCCAGAGGAAGCCCAAGTTTGATGGGGAACCCAAGAAACCCCCCGTGTAAGTGAGCAGCACAAACACGCACACAACCATAAACTGTTAAACTGACACGACTCCAAACCAGCCACTGAGCAATGAAGAGAGAGCAGTATTTGTAATCGGCATCTCCTCCTGCCCCCTCAGGAGCGGCTACCAGATGTTCTCCCAGGAGCTGCTGACCAATGGTGAGCTCAACCACTTCAGCCTGAAGGAGCGCATGGTGGAGATTGGCAAGCGGTGGCACAAGCTGAGCCAGGGCCAGAAGGACAAGTACAAGAAGCTGGTGGAGGAGCATCAGATCGAGTACAAGGCCGAGCTGGAGGCCTGGGTGAAGGTACGCTGCTGCTCTTCAGGGCCCTGATTGATTGAGTGATTGGATTTATTTCCTGGACAGCTGGGACACTGTAACTCACCCTCACTCTGTCACTCTCTGATTCTCCCTCTCTGTTGTCTTCCAGTCCCTGTCTCCTCAGGAGCGCGCCGTCTACAAAGAGTTCTCCACTGTGGTGAGTGAGGCGTTTAAACTGTGGGAGTTTGTCTCGGTCTGCTGCGTGTTTTTGAGCGTGTGTGTCAGTCTTTGTTTTACTCCGATTCTCTCCTCTCTTCGTGTCTCTCTCTCTCCAGAAGCGACGCAGCTCGGTGAAGGCGGGTGGCCCCGGGGCAAAGGTGCAAGTGACGGGAAAGGGGAAGGCGGTAGGTGCGACTGCCGGAGGACTGGGGGCCGGGGGGGGGCAAGAAGCGATGGCGTACAGGGCACAGGTATTTGCCTTCCCGGGAGAGGGGGGTGTGTGCGTGCGTGCGTGCGTGCGTGCGATTTCTAGGGCCAGCCGGTGAGAACGATGCGCTCGAATGTTAGTGTGTGTGTATGGGCGGCTGTGAAATAATTGGAGGGAAAAGGGAAGCTGACTGTGCCCCCTGCGCCCCAGGACACCTCGGACTCTGAGGAGGAGGAGGAGGAGAAGACAGACTCCTCAGACTCAGAGGAAGAGGAGGATGAGGAAGAGTCCTCAGGCAGCTCGGACAGCGAGGACGAGGAGGAGGTGGGTACAGGCACTGTGTTTGTGGCGTTGTCGGTTTCAGTTTGTATCCAGCGTGAAAATGGCCACCTGTCTCCGTGCGAGACTGAATGTGGGGGCATCTCCTGGTGTGTGTCCCTGCCCCGGCTCACTCCTTCACCTCCTTCCCGCAGAACGACGATGAGGAGGACGAGGAAGACGAGGAGGGCGAAGATGACGAGGACCAATCAGAGGGCAGCAGCAGCTCATCCACAGAAGAGACCAGCGACTCGGACTCGGACTAGCCCCGCCCACTGCGGAGGGTGGGGGGCTTGCAGGACACGCCCACTCCCCTCCCTCTCCATGGCTGTGGGGGGAGGAGCCTTTCAGAAAGTGAACTCGCCCCCAGAAGGGCCACCCAGCCAACTGGAGCACCTGACGGACTGAGGCCTGGGGTCGCGACCCCCAGGGACTTTTACTCACTCAATGACCTTTTAAAGGAGTGGTGTTACATGTGTTTATTATGATTTTTTTTAATTATTACTACCTTTCTATAGGTGTGTTACTGAAGATATGTTGCGTGTTCATTTTTTTTTTTTTTGGAATACAAATGAAACTAAAACCCTAAAACTGGTTTTGTTTTAGTTGTGTGGTTAGGGTTTCCTTTTACTCCCTAAATGAGTGTGGAGGTATTGAGGGTTGAGACACTTTATAGTGTCTTGCTGCTCCTGATGAGCAGGAGGGGGAGGGTAATGAGTGAAGTCTGTTAGTCCCCTGTGTCGTCCCCCAGCTGTGCTCTCGGGACCCCATGAGGGCCTGAACCCTCACCCACTGGCAGCTGAAAACTGATCATTAGAAGGTCCAATTAAGACACAATTGCTTAATTAAGTTTCCAGTGAAGTGGCCGAGAACGGCAGTGAGACGGAACTGCAATCAGAGGTCAATCCAGGCCTGGGTGGTACCGGTGCCACGCCTCTACTCCAATACCAACTCAGTGGTCCTCAAACCAACCGCCTGTCCTGCTTGTTTTTGTTCCAAAGGAGCTCTCAATTACTTAACTAATTTGATTATCAGTAACAATTTACAATCAAATGTAAAGTTAGTTCCTTAATAATTTCCTCAATTTTATACTTCACTTAAAAACCCCTATGGTTAAAAATAATTAAAAGGCTCTGATTTAGGAAATTAGTGTAATTGAGAGCTTGATTGGAACAAAAACCAGCAGGGTTGGGGATACTCCAGGACAGGATTGAGAACCACGGCCCTACCGGACACACTGCAACATGGACAACGGAACAGCAGCGAGGGTCTTGCACTCTCTCTTGCCCACCTTTGTGAATTGGCGCTAACATTATAGTTGGACCCCAAGCCTGTCTGGACAGAGGAACATACTGGTAATTCCAGGGGAGGCTTAAATGTTTAATTGGAAACGAGGATCTGAATGCTGGCTGGAGTACCTTCCACCCGGCCCCATCCCTGGAGCAGTGAGAGGGAGTGTGTGGCCCCAGGTCTCCAGTCATCACACTGCACTGCCACCTGCTGGAACCGGTGCACTGAGAAAAGCCTGTTGGCAGAGAGGTACACTAGATCCTGGGGGGGAGGGGGTTCCTAAACCCCATTACTTTACAAAGGCTGCAGTGTCTATCTGCAGCTGTCCCCAGCCCCAGACATGAGCCACACAGTCCCCAGCAGCTACACACACTTTCACTGACCGCTGGAGTCAAGGTGTGGACGCTATACATTAGACCGATCAATAGGTGTGTTTATTAGTGCACTATCGCAGGGATGGATAGATTAAACCCACTGTAGCCACACAGGCCGTTACTCTTCCACCCAAACGAACAAAGACAACACCGCGCTCTGCAAATGTAAAAGTGAGATTTATTTGTCGTACTTCTGCTCCACCCCCCCACCCCTGGGATCAGCCCCCCAGCCCCGCCGCTGACTCCAGCAGGAAGAGCGCGCTGCACGGCCTCCACCTTTACCTGTTAATAATATCTTTCATATATAGATTTGTATATGTATATATAAACAAACAGAGCACCCCCCCAGCCTGCCCTCCTCCCTCCCACAACAGCAACAATAAGTATAATAAATTATCTCTTCCTCCTCCAGCTGCCCAGTCAGGAAGCTCAGCTGCATTTGGCTCCCAGCTCTCCCCCACACCCCTCCTGCGAGAGGGGACACCACAGAGGGGGAAACGGAGCAGATATTAGTCTCCCTACCCCTCCGCCCACCTCCCCTGACTTCACCCCTCTCCTGACGGTTCACCCCGTCTACACTGCGCCCTCCTGCAGGCGTCTCCTCTAGCACCATGCACACTACCCCCCCCCTTTAGTATTAGTATTATTATTATTATTATTTTAGTAGGGGGCTGGAGGCATTCTTGTCATAACCTCACTCTCAGCTTTAGTTATTCAATTATTATTTTTATGAAAAAAGATAGCAAAAACAGAAAGGGCACAACGGGGCGCTGCTTGATGTTAATGGCTCGCCCGTGTTGGGAACCGTTTTAGTTCATCTCCTACAGCTGTGTTCAGGTGGCGCCTCGTAGATCATGGATAACTGTGTTGATGATACCAATGGAGCTGGGAGTTTTGTACACTGGGGACTCTTGTATCCGACTCACAGGTTGAAGCGGGACGTTTCTCCAGGAGGAAAAGGAGGCACAGTGTCTGAGCCGGACTGAGGCACGGAGGGCACTGTGATGAGACGCTGGCAGGGGGGGGTACAGTGGAACCCTGGCAGCTCAGGCCCCCCAGCCCCCACAGGCCCTCACTTTGCCTGTGGCTTATTTCTTGTAATAATAATAATAATGATACTAAAGATTATTAAGCAGTAGATTACCTTTTACCTCACATCAAAGTCCCACAATCCACTGCTTCTTGGCGAGGGGGGGCACACACATGGCTTTGACAGTGCCAGCAACCAGGAGCGCACGAGTTGTTACAGTAAGAAGAAAACAGTCAAAATCAACAAATAGGGAGGGAAAAAAACTTTTACAACCCCAGACTCGCCCTGCTCTTCCGCCCCAGGCCCCACTACCCCCCCGACAAACACCACCATTGGAAAACATGAAATAGCCCCCCCAGGTCATGGCCTCTCACCCCCACAGCCCACACGCAATGTCCCGCTCGACACACGACCCATCTGTACCTCCAGGAGCAACCCCCCCCCGCCCGCCACCCACAGCTGCTCAGTGTCAGCCACCCCCTGCCCCCTGCTCCCTGCTGCTCAATGTCAGCCACCCCACCACCCTCTGAAAATACAGTTCCTGACCTCCCCACCAGCCCACCTCCACCCCACGCCCCGACATGCTTTGCAAGTATAGAATATTAAAAACAAGGATTCGGGAACAACGACGACAACAACAAAAAAATAAGATCTAGAGAGGTGATCCTAAATGTACCTTTGCACCCCCCTCCCCAAAAAACATTACAATTAACCCCCCTCCCAAAACACACACCGCATTACAAGAACACTGCTGGTTAGGGGACCCAGCAGCCGCTGCTCGGGTCTCTGGTGTCGTCCCCCGTTGAAGTCGGCACCCGCCCGTCCGCCCGCCGGCGGCGCCAGCAGGCCACCGCTGTCATAGCGGCACCTCCAGCAGCTTCTTGTGCAGGTACTGCTTCACGTCCTCGATGCCGTTGAGCTTCTCCAGCTCGTGGTATGGCAGCTGGAGGGGGACACACAGCACCGATGTGCAGAGAGAGGGAGAGGGAAACAGGGTGTAAGTTGTTAAAATCTCACTCTTTTGAAAAGTTGGGACCTCCTGGTGCCAGGTATGTCAGCAGTGCGATCCAGTACCTGCAGGATGACGTAACCCAGCAGCTGGAGGTGCCGGTCTCTCATCCCCCGAGATCCCACCAGCACGTCCGAGTTGTGACAGTAGTGCCATTTGTCATTGACTGACATGATCACCCTGCGAGAGACAGACAAGAGGGATACAGAGAACAAATCAAAAACGTTACATACATTTCACAAAGTAAATACATCTCTGTGTTTGGAGGGGGTACAGGGCAGGGCGGGCCCCTCACCTCTTGATCTGGTGCTGGAGAGCATCCCCGGGGGGCCCCCTGTCTGACTCGGCCCTGCCGGCGCCGTGCAGCTGCAGGGGGGAGGACGAGGCCGGCGCCTCCCCGCCCTCGGGGTAGGGCACCCCCTCGTAAAAGCCCGGCAGCTGCCCCGTCCCCTCGTCCTCCAGGATCTTGCCGATGGGGAACTGGAAGAGCGAGGTGGAGGACAGTGCCGGGGAGCACTCGGGGCCCCCCACACCCCCCTGCCCCGGGCCCCCCGGCAGGACCAGGCAGTCGGAGGGGCTGCTGAGGGTGGAGCTGTCCTGGCTCTCCAGCGACTGCTCCTTGGCCAGGCCGGCATAGTAGGCGGGTGCAGGGGGGGCATAGTATGGGCTGTAGTCCAGTGGGCCCCCCGCTGCGTTGGGGCCCCTCTGTGCCACGGCGGGGGGCTGGGGGGCCGTGCGCAGGTGGTGCGGTAGGAAGGCCGCCTCCTCGGCCCCCAGCTCCTCCTCGGCCACGCCCTGCTCAGGCCCATTGTCCAGCGCCGCGAAGGGGGAGAACTTCTGGAAGTCGGCAGAGAGGCTGGTCACCGAGGGAGGGGCCTCCGGGGGCTTTGCCATGCCCCCCCCCGCGCCCGCCTTGATCGGGAGCACGCTGCCCGAGCTGTCGATCCACAGCAGGAAGTCTGCACGACACACACAACTTGAGTCAAGCTAATAATATTGACAACCACAACTGTTAATAAACTGCAAAAACGACAACATTACCACTGAATAACAGTGACAACTGGAACGCTACAGTTCTGGAGAAACTGCATGTGACAGTATGTTTGAGTGCAGTAAGCAGTGTGTTTCAGTGTATGTGTAGTACAAGATACTACAGTATACAACAGTGATGTGTGTAGGGCATTTTTCTGACAAAGTCTTGTAGCACAAAGTTGTAACAGCAGTAAATAATATGGAATAATAACAGTAATAAAACAGTATTATATGCAGAAATTAAATAAGACCGGATATTCGGAGCGCAATGGGAAATCTCAGTACAACGTGCAGAGACGGGGTGGCGGGACCAAACTGTGAAACTACAGCTCGAAGCTGATTGGCTGCTGTCCCACAGCTCAGAATGTCTGTGCACAATAATGCGTTCCACCATTGAAGTCAGTGGGAAATTTGGGGTTTTTAATCAATCATAATTGAAATATCGATCCTAGCCGTAAAAAAAGCACACACATACAATGCGGTGTCAAAGTGAACCACTGTGTGAAGTTTGGTGTATGTACAGTAAGAACTGTAGGAGGAGTTAGTGTTAGTGTGAACAGAAGAAGAATAAAGATTTTGTAAGAGAATAAGACTGCATGTTTTCACACGCAGACTAATAATCCGTCCTCAAGAGGGAGCTCAGACCTCTCAGCAGGCCGACTACGATCTCTTAACACTGTCTCTTGTTGCAGCACAACACCGAAGAGGCACCGCCTGGCTATACCACTGCCGTCCAGCGAGGACGGACTCTCAGAAGGGAACAGTGCGAGGCGGACAGCACTGCACCTGTGTAGTAGCCGGGGGCCAAAACCTCATCCTGCTTGTAGCTCTGCTCCCCCACCAGCTGCCTGAGAGCCTCGGCCACCAGCCCCTTATAACTGCAACACAGGGGACAGGAGGAAGAGAGAGAGAGGGGAGTCATAGGACCCGGGGACACAAATGGAAATTGGGCTTCAAGGCATTGAAGACAGAAAACAGGAGACACTTCTTCACACAGACAGGCGTCACAATCTGAACAAACTCCCCAGCGATGTGGCTGAAGAGACAATTTGTGAACATTCAAAAACAGACTGGATAGGATCCTTGATCACTTAGTTATTAATGGACACCAAACGAGCACGATGGGGCGAATGGGCTCCTCTCGTTTGTAAACTCTCTTATGTTATGTAACTGATCAATTAAGATCCCGAGCGCCACTGACCTGTACTTGCGGTTGACCTCGTCGGCAGTCAGCGCGTGGTCGAACATCAGAACCTTGTGCGCATCCTGCAGCCGCGGCCCGGCGTAGTCCCGGAACTCTAGCTCCACCGCCGCGTCCAGCAGGGAGAGGTAGCGACGCACGATCAGGGCGTACGGGCTGTCTGTGGGGAGAGAGGGGCGCCGAGACTCGCTGACCAGTGAGCTAATGGGTGTGTGTGTGGGTGTGTGTGCAGGAAGGGGACGACGACAGACAGGCGGGTGTGTGGGTTTTTCACTCACTGGTGACGTTGCTGATGAAGCTGCTGGAAAAGACGCGGTGCAGCACCGGGCCGGGGAAGTGGCCGAGCTGGAACAGCGACATGAGGATGTTGACAGTGGCCAGCGGGGAGCTCAGGGCCTTCAGCTCCAGCACCGCTTCCAACTTGGAGAAGAACTGTGCGTCGTTGGAGGGCCGGTAACTCATGCGGCTGAAGGGGAACACCAGCTTCTGGATCACCTGGAGGAGGAAGAAGAGAGAGAGCGAGAGAGAGAGAGACCATCACACAGAGACAGACAGAGAGAGAGAGAGAGAGAGACCGTCACACAGAGACAGACACACTCGGTGGTGTCGAGGCTGCGCAGGCCATACCTTGCTGTCCAGATACTCGCCCTTCTTGACCAGGAACTCCGCGATGGTGTCCAGCAGCCGGGTCTCGCGCAGCCGGTGCCGGGCGATGTACTTGGCGATCAGGGCCATGGTGTAGGGTGTGATGCTGTCCACCTTCTTTGGGAGCTCCTCTGCAGGGGAGCAGGGTGTAATGAGCGCACGGCCACCTGACAGTCTCCCTCCCTGCCCCTCATTGCCCCTCTGCCCACCCATCCTCTCTCTCTGTCTCTCTCTCCCCCTCTCATACTGCCTCTGCACATTCTCTCTCCATTCTCTCTCACTGCCTGCCCATCTCACTGCCTTCTACAATCTCTCTCTCTCCACTCTTCACCCACTGCCCCCTTCACCCCCTACTGCTCCGCTCTGCTCACCAGCCAGGCTGCTGACGAACTTCTCCTGGCGGTTCTGGTAGAAGAGGTGGGAGCTGAAGATGAGCTCCAGGGACTTGCTGCTGGCCTCGCGGGCACAGGCTGACAGCATCTCGTCCAGCAGCGCCATCTCGTGGTCGCGCACGCTGCTCACGCTGGCCAGGGTGTGCTTAACAAGCCGTAGGATCTTGCGGTTGGTCAGCAGCCGCTCGGGTGTGTGCGCCTCGGCCTGCAGGGGACGCCACTTGAGGCGGTAGTAGGACAGCAGCAGGAAGAGCGTCTGCGGGTGGCGCTCGCGCTCGATGTTCTTTTCCAGCCCCGACAGGCAGGACTCGATGAGGGGGTGCTGGCTGGACGGGTGCAGCTTCATGCTGCTGCTGAACACCATGGAGATGTCCTTCTGGTTGAACTGGGACAGCCGGCCCCGGGACTCCTCCTCCAGCACCTGCACGATCTGGGAGTCGCTGGGCAGGCCTGCGGGGGGGCGGAGGTTTAGAGAGTTTGAGGGAGAGCCCCCCTCTGATTGCATTCTCCTCCCCACCCCCACCTCCTTTCCACTGTCCAGAGTGCACCAACCCCACCACCACCCTACCTGCCACCCCACTTCCCCTCCAGAGCCCCCACCATGCCCCCACCAATAGTAATGGGCAATTTTCACATATCACTGTACAATTTTGTAACGTATCCAAATATATATATATTTTTTCCCTGAAAGTCTTTATAAATCACTTTTAGAAAGTTTAAGACTTAATATAAACTCGGTTTGTCTTATATATGTTGTTCTGTTAAATGGTACTCTGGAATTTCTGGGGGGAAAAATATACAAAGAATAGGTATAGGCATTTATTTTATCAAGTATTTCTTAAATGTATGTATTTATTAAACCAGCAAATCAGTTTGGACAACTCAATGTAAAGATTGTCTATTGAAATAAATATAATCCATTTTGTGAAAGCATGACTATATGATCATGAAATAGATCACCAGGCTTTCATGCACGCGCATAGTGCAGCAGCACATTCAAGATCCATCTCTTTCTCTTTCAGTTAACCCAAGAACTGGAGAGTTTGGTTGTTTCAGTTCTTTCATTTTTCTTCAGTTCACTCACTCTGAAGACACATATCTGCTATTCGATTGGTTCATTTGGGGCTGCACTTGTACCTTTGATAGGCTGATGCATACACTCATTTGAACCAGTTCTTGCAGAGTTGGTGTTCCGGTAGCGTTAACGTTAGGCAAAGGCGAAAAAGCAACCATAATACAAAAGCTACGTCAAACACCAGTTTAAAACCTTTACTTAGTAAATACAACACAGTTACCAATTACCTAGGGTTGCTGCATTTACAGTGCTAAACATGAATTCAGCCAACCAGAAGTACCAAACTAAGCAAAGAGTCATAAGAACCGGATCTTCGTACTTAACTGAATCAAAAGAACTGTCTGAAAAGAACCATAATTCCGATCACTACCCTCCACCACACCGGGCCCCACTGCCCCCCAGAGCTCCACTCACCCAGGGCCGCCACAGCGTACAGGCAGTTGACGATGCTGAAGTTGTCGAACTTCACGCAGTCGCTCACAATGGCGTCGCACAGCGTCTGGAAGTCTGGGTGGTCTGAGATCTGGCGGTAATGGCTCTCGCTCTGCCCAGAGGCCGAGGGCGGGGGTGGGGCAGACCCCGTGCCCCCCACCACTGCCCCGCCTCCTCCGCCCCCTGCCCCTGCCACGGCCGCGGTGCTCTGCTGCTGCTGCAGGAGCTGGCCAATCTTCTGCAGGGCGATGGGGTAGTGGTTGTAGGAGATCTTGGCCGGGTTCTGGGTGACCCAGCGCAGCACCTCGTCCACGCTGCGGGAGCGGTCGATCAGACGCTTCATGGTGAAGAACGTGTCGTAGCTCATCTTCTCGTGGATGAAGTTCCAGGTCTTCTTCTTGCTGTGGTGGTGGTGGTGGTGCGGGTGGGAGTGGGGGTGCGGGTGGGCGTGGAGGTGGTGGTGCAGGTGGTGGGGTGGCAGGGGAGGCGGAGGCGGGGCGGGAGGAGGTGGAGGTGGAGGGGCGTGGTAGTGGTGGGGGTGGGGGTGCTGGTTGGGGTAGTGAGCACGGTGCCCGTCCAGCCTGCCCTGGTACACGGTGGGCTGGAAGCTTTGTGGGTGACCGAGGGTGGGGTGATGGTGGTTCTCCAAGACAGGCAGCCCCCCGCTCCCCACCAGAGCCGCCCGTCGGCCTGGCTTGCCTCCTCCTCCGCCGCCGCCCCCACCTCCCCCGCCGGTGCCGTAGAAGCGGGTGGCGTACATGCCCACAGTCGTGGCCAGGGGCTGCGGGGGTCCGAGGCAATAGCTGGCTGTGCCGCGCGTTAGGGGGCCGAGCCGAGAGGGCAGCCGCAGCATAGCATGCAGAGTAGGCGGACGGAGGGGCCGGAGAACTGCACGCTGAACCTGGCAAGGGAGGAAGGACAAACATTATATATTTGATGAGATGTATATATATACACACTATATATAGGTACATATTACATATATATGTATATACATACATACATACATACATACAAACAAACACACACACAGCTCTGGAAAAAATAAGAGACCACTGCAAAATGATCAGTTTCTCTGGTTTTACTATTTATAGGTATGTGTTTGGGTAAAATGAACATTTTTGTTTTACTCTATAAACTACTGACAACATTTCTCCCAAATTCCAAATAAAAATATGAATGGAATGGAATGGTGGCCATACATGTGGAGATGCTGATTTAAGAAAAAATGCAGTGGTCTCTTAATTTTTTCCAGAGCTGCATATTTGATTTTATATATCAAATATACACCCTGCGAGAGTCTGAAGTGACAGAGAGAGATGCAGGCTCTCACAGACGTTAGAATGAGCAGACATTGAAGTAGATGGAGGCAGAAAAGATACTATACTTATGCAAAACCTGCAGTAGAAAGCCTGGCTTACACCAAGATGAATGCTTCAAGAAGCATCACACACGGCCAAAAACACAGATAGACCATTGAGCATTGCAACACAATATATAGCTTTTAGGTGATTGTTATTGCATATTTTTCTGTATTTTACATGTTTGCCAAAAACCCACACTGACAGAATTTCCCTGCCTCTCTCTCTCTCAACTCATCTATACAATTTAAAAACAGCTTTATTGACACCCAGGCCCAGCACTCAGGAAAGGAGCAATGGGGACAAGGTAAACAGACCTTGACAGACATTGTACTTAGATCTGAATCGCTGTATGATCAATCTTTGTACACTCTGTCAGTGTAATTAGTTTGAGGTGGTGTAGATGGCAGGGGCCCGGTTTCAGCAGGCTGGCGGCCCGAGCAGGAATCTCCTTGGTGCAGCACATCCAGCCCTGAGCGGGACAGGCGAGAGCCCTGGATCGCTTACACTGATATTTAAGGAATGCCACCGCCTGCCCCGGCCTGCCCCGTGCTGTGTTATACCTACACTAAACTTGATCACGCAGCATTAGTACGCTATACCTACACAGCATTACCCCAGATCACACTACACCACACTCGATACAGCGCTGCACACCGCCCCACTATGCACTGCTCCACTAACACACACCACTCTCTCTCCACTCTTCATACACTTGCTACAAAATAAAAGTCGATAATCAATACAACAAATACAACATGACAATAAGAAGAATAACATGGGGGTTTGGAGCCTCAAACGGTATTGGAACGATGCAGTGAGACAGGTTTAATCCCAAGTTATTGCATAATCACTCGCTGCCGACTTTGACCCGGCCTTCAGCTCCTCAGGGGGCAAAGCCCAGGGGGGAAACGCGCAGCTCTGTCCTGATGGCGTGCCTATGTAGAGCAACTGCTTATTTTTACCATCTTTATTATTAAAAATAGAAGAGACAGCAAACCGAAAACATTAATGCCTTATTTGATCCTGCAATTGAGGCAGAAGGGACAGTTTTGCAAAGTAGGGCGTTCCATGGCTGCCGTGACCTCCTGTCTGCTCGCATTAGAGCACAGGCACACAACGCAACAGCACACTTAACGGTCAAGATCTGCATGACAAATTCCCTTCATTTCACCTCCTTTAACTACTTTCTCTGATCTCCACTCCAGTGTTAGTCACTGGAGCCACTAGTAATTACACCACCCCAGTCTCCTCCACTCGCCAGCAAGAGAGAGTCTTGAGCGAATGCAGATTTCTCCGCCTCCCCCCCACACGTCAATAAATGCACGTATTCATTACTGTGACAATTGCAGAGGTTCATTCCAGTGTGGAGCTCAAGGCTGGAGCCTGGAATCCACTGGACTGGACTGGAGGAGGGAAGGGGAGGACAGTCCTGCATTGTGAGTAGACAACAGGACCCACCTCGCCTTACAAGCCTTGAGCCCCCTCGCTGGAGAGTTTACAGTCCTGGCAGGGAGGGAGGCTGGGTTTTGGCAGCTCCTTTAGGGAGGTGTGATTGGCCAGCGGTCAGCAGTGCTCTGACTGTATAGTACAGACCCGTCAGGAGGGGAAAAAGGCATGCTGAACAAATAACACTAACACAATAAAAATGGTGCCGCACCAGCAAAGACAGTTGCTTGACGGCACTTTGACTGCTCCCAAATGGGGCGTTAGGGTCGTTACCTTATGCCGAGTAACTATGTACGAGATGCGCGTGCGTGCGTGTCGAGGGGGGGTTTATAAACACAACAGCTCTCTTTGCTCCTCAGTATTTTCTGGTTAGTTAACCGGGGCACTGTGTCAAAGTTCCTGCAGCTTGTAAAACACAAACAAAAAAAACATACTATGAAGCATGAATTGGGAGGCTACGCCATGGAAGTCTTCAGCACTTCATTTCCACACTGCGGCCTACCACCTCGGTCACCTTATTTTGTTAATCAAAGCATAATAAAATGTTCTCTTCCGGAGTCCTGCTTACTCTAAAAGGCTTTTTCAATTTCTAAAACTGCTTATATTTTTTCAGGCTTCGAAACGTGCAGTGCCCAGGCCGACCTATAGTCATCAAAAAACATATCTTCCAAAGTACTACAGAATACAATAATGCAGAAACAATAAGATATGGGACATTCAGTTTTACCTATAGACAGCCTTTGTGCATTAAAGAGGTAGGCTACGTGTCCCAGACAATTTCGAGAAATGTCGTACACTTCAAGCACACGGGTGGAGGAGAGCTTCTGTCAGTGGTGCCAACATGATACTATATCGTCCATTGCTAGCTTTGCTTTTTATAAAAGGAAGAAAAAACGTTTAGGTGTGTCGTACGGAAGATTCAAAGAAACTGATCTTGATGTACAGACTTCAATAAAGTGCTGCATTTCACAGCCGAGTCCATTTAGGCTGAGCTTTCCTGCACACACACACTAAGCAATGACCATTTATCACGAAGACGCCTGGGTTTCACAAACTGCAGGCTCCTGTAGGCCTGTATAAGCAACGGCAGGTACTGGACACTGCTTGCTTCAGTTATTGCAAGACAATCGCCACACACTGACATGCAAAGTTCAAAATATTGCTATTAATAATAATAATAATGATACTTTCAATTATTAGTATAATGCTTAACATTTAAAGTTTAAACTGTACAATTTTTAAAGCAGGTGCTGCAAGAAAACAAGACTACTAGCCATGGAAGTGTTAACCATTGCAGTTTCTGCATTTTTGCTGGATATAACTTGTATTCCTTTCAACTTTGGAGTATGACTGTGTGTGTGTGTGTGAGTAGTGTCTATATATACACACACACATACAGACACCAGTCATATGATATGTGTGTGTGTGTGTGTGTGTGAGTGAGGGTCATGACACACGAACACACGCCCTCACTAACCCCCAGTATGAACTGGTTTCTCGGGTGGCAGAGAGTTAAATGGTTTACATCCTGCGGAGGGGCGAGACTCTCATGGCCTTTGGTTGTTGTGCTTCTCTTGTTTTCGAAGAAATGCGAAAACGTGCAAAAAAAAAGTGTGACAGCATTCCCACGTTTCATCATTATGAATGACAAACTAGATGGCACAACGCCCCACTCCTGTATACAGCATCACCTACATGACCGCGGCCACATGTGGCTGTGAAGTTGATAATCGTGCCCATAATGACCCGGCTGTTGATGCCCGGCTGGGTGACCTCGCAGGCCGGACGAGCTCTCAGGCTGCACGGCGCCGGCACTGATAACACCCACGCGTATCGACAGTGGGCCCTGCGGTGATCAGGTGAGCCATGCCCGCCGGGAGCCCTCGATTTCGGCCGAACAGCACCTGCCGGGTGGGGCCGGACACACACACGATACAGTCAAGAGCAGCAGTTCCGTGTTCACATCGGGACATGTGACGTGCGGACCCGGCTGTCCTGAGGAACCACAGCGACTGAAAGCACCAGGCAGAGCCGAGCCCAGCAGCACCGGCCGTCCTCTCCCCCGACGCGACGCCAGAGGGGAGACCGCGTTGGGGAGACGGGCCGCGGCGTGGGAGCCCGTCTGTGCACCGGGTTTCACTTACATGTTGGTCGCAATGGAGGCGGCGTCGGTCAGCGGGGCTTCATTCATCCGTGTCGCCGGGCCCCGTGTGTCTGCAGCCGCCGCTCTCCGCGCCCTCTCTGCCTCTCCGTCAGTGGCAGCAGCGGCAGGGAAATTAAAAATTAAAACTCCCACTTCCACGCCACCGCGACTCTGCCCTCCGCCCCGCGTCCTGCTGCGGGGCTCGGTCGCCGCAGCTCTGAGGCGCTCTCTCGGGCGTGCTTGTGACCCCGGGCCGCTGTCTGCACTAAGACCCCCAAACAGCAACCCTGGACCCGACTGAACCAGAGACAGCGTGCGGCCGGACAGGGAGTCGCAAACACCCGCCTTATTTAGTGTAAATATGGGAGAAATGAGCCGTCCGTGCTCCCCCAGGCACCGGAGACCGGCTGTTTCACGCCCTCATGCCCCTGAAATCGGTCTCGGTTTCTTCCCTCCCCCGTTCTCAATCCTCCGCCGCTGCCCCGGTGTCCGCCATCTTCCCGGCAGCCATCAGTCCCTGATTCTCCCCACACGCCTCCTCCACCCGGACAGCCAATCCCGCAGCGCCTCTGCCACCTAGTAGCCAATCAGAGCCCCGTTTCTCAAAAGTGGCCTTCTAACTCGTCGGGCCGGGCCACCAATAGGCGCAGAGTCACGGCTGCAGGGGAGCCAATTGGAAACAAGCGGCGTACACGGCAGGGCCAGCTAGAACGGGTGAGCACATTGGCCAGGACCAATCGGATGAAGGATACGCAAAGGAGGCAGCCAATCAGAAGAAGGATGGAGCGCCTCCCAGGGACAGAAAAGACGTCCTGGACATTTAACCCCTTCTGGTCTGGAAGGAAAACTTCTGACCGAGTTGCTGCAAGAACCATAGAAATAAGAACAATATAGGACTATTGAATAATAGTTATGACACTGAGGTATATTCGGCTATGCGTGTTTATTAATACTAGTATTCTTATGAATATTGTAGCTGACGTCATGACGCATGCTCCGTACAGGACGCGGCGCGGCTGGGAATCAGTCACGTTTACAGCCGCAACATAATAGAACCTGACAGACAGAACAAACACGACGAACAGTGCAGTGCGTCACAGCGCACACGGTGCTGGTGAACCATTGTTGCTTAATCATAATGTGACGACTTAGCTGGATAAAACACGGGCTATACATGAAGACCACAATGATGTTCACACACACTCACTCACTCACTCACTCACTCACTCACCGAAGTGCTGAACTTTAAATTAGTGGCCCCTCCTTAGGATGGCCACAAGAGGGCCCAGAGTCACCATTATAAGAGCAGCCACTTATATTTATTTGACGCCCTCATCCAATAAATAAATAATGCTCATATAAACGTGACTCTGGGGCCCTCTAGTGGCCAGCCTGAGGGTCTACTTCAATGTAGTTTCTATGGTCATGTTCTCCTGTACTTATTTGTTTTATGATTTTTCACAAACTTTTATTATTATTATTATTATTATTATTATTATTATTATTATTATTTCTCGTGTTTGGTCTGCTGTGCTGAAGCAATTTATTACACTGCAATTAAATGGCTGGTTGCAGTTTGAGACATTGTCCAGAAGGTGGCAACGCTGTCTCAGTTTAAGGTGCAATAGACTTATTTAATCTCCTCTTATACAATTTGGCACAACATCGTTTACGTCTAAGTGCAGACAGGTGACAAAGGAAAAACCAGCATAAAGTGTCTCAGTGAGCTGTTGGGCACCACAAGCCTCAGAACAGCTTCAATGCTCTCGGCACAGATTCTACGAGTCTCTGGTCTCTACTGGAGGGATGAACATCATTCTTCCACAAGATATTCCCTCATTTGATGTTTTGATGATGGTGGTGGAGAGCGCTGTCTAACACATCAGTCCAGAATCTCCCATAGGTGTTCAATTGGGTTGAGATCTGATGACTGTGAAGCCCATAGCATATGATTCACATTATTTTCATACTCATCACACCATTCAGTGACCCTCGTGCCCTGTGGATGGAGCATTGTCATCCTGGAAGAGACCACTCCCATCAGGACAGAAATGTGTCACCATAGGATAAAGGTGATCACTCAGAATAACTGTGTCATGATTTGCAGAGACCCTTCCCTCTAAGGGGACAAGTGGACCCAAACCATGCCAGGAAAATGCCCCCCACAGCATAACAGAGCCTCCGGACCCTCTCACTGTAGGGGTCCAGCAGTCAGGCCTGTCCCGTTCTCTTGGTGTCCCACACATCCACTCGCCCACTTGTCCAGAACATAGTGAAGGATGACTTATCTGACCAGATCACATTTTTCCGCATATCTGTAGACCAGTGCCTCTGGTTTTTGCACCACTGGACTCTCAGATGTGCATTTGTCTTTGTAATGAGGGGTTTCTGCACTGCAGCGCTACTGTAATATCCTCTCTGTGTAGTTCTGGATGGACTGTTCTTGCCGACAGTCTGATCACGTTCTGCATTGACATTCTCAGTCAACTGGGAAAGAGCTGCTCTTCTGTTTGTCCTTACATATCACAGTAATGCACGAGCATCACGGTCATCGAATGTGCTCTTTTGACCACAATGTCCAACCCTGTTTACTGATGTCTTTCCCATAGATCTAAATGCAGATGTAACTTCAGTCACTGTTGCTATTGAAACACGAGCCAGTTGAGCGTCTGTGTGATTGAAGCTCCTGCCATTTGTGCCCCAATAATGTATGTCCTGGATAATGTTAACAAACATGTTATTAGGAGTGTGTATCACATGTTATACTTGTCTAGATGTCAATGACACTTTTGGATGGGTTTTGTATCACTGAGTTGTGTGTTTAAATTATTTATAACTGTGAATATTTTTAAGTGTGTGCAATACTGATTTGAGTGATTTATAGTGTTCCTCTGTGTACAATATTCCCAGTGAGTATTTTAGCCAATGATTGGTTTACTTAATATTATATGTGTCATTGCTCAATTCATTTAACTGTTTAATTCGTATCTGAAATACAACTATTACAGACTGCTGGCTTCTCTTCTCTTGAGCTTTACACATGTTCCATAATTGAGTAAGTCGGCCAAGCGTGTGTGTTTCCATTGATCTGTCTGGCCTTTTGTTTTCCTTCAGGTTGTCACAAAGTGTCGATTCCCTTCTAAACCAGAAGCAAGGCCCTGATCGCTAGCCATCGAGAGCAAAGACCCTCGTTTAGGAAGCAGACACAAATTCACTTTCATTAATTATGCACTTCACACGCGTGCTCTTAATGCTTTTAATATAAAGTACTACATATCAACATATAGAAAACAAATGTCATTCCTGCACATTTAGTATGCTGTGCATTATTACATCACAGCTGCACTGAAGTGCGTGTTTGTATTGCATCAATAGTTGGGCGAGGACGTGCACGGGCAGAGAGGATTACATCAGCTACATCAGCGATCAACATTTAATATATGATGGAGACAGTATGGAAAGTCTGTGTATTGCAGGAACAAATAAACCTGTAATAAAGATATAGTTTCTGCAAAAATACTAGATTGTGTGTGTAGTCTGCACCCATATGCACAAACTCGTTTCAACACTCTGACACAGAAACACACTCACTCACTCTCTCTCCCTCTCTCTCTCTCTCTCTCTCTCTCTCTCTCTCTCTCTCTAACACACACAATCTCACTCACTCACACTCTCAGCTGGTCAGAAAGGGAGGGGATCCCAGGCTGCGCTGCTTGTCTCTCCCTAGAGCTGGACTGAACTCCTGACCCAGCACCCCTCCAGCCTCTGGACCCTGCCAGGGGAGTCATCAGTAACAGCCCTCACAGCCCCTCTGAAACAACAGACTCTCTTGGCCCGGTCTGTAGATGTCACACTTCTCCTTTCTCTCGGTTTGATGCTGAAATGAAGGACAGTGATCCCAGTTAGAGAGCTCACGGAGTCAGCACACCTGAAGGACCTGTTTCTGTTTGTTGTACTCAAAGGAAGACCGAGAGACACGGATTCAGTCGATCCCAGTGAACAAGACTCCCCAGGGCCGGCTTCCGGTTCCATTTATAATTTAAACAGCATATTTTGCTCATCTATTTGCTGCATCCTTTAACTAAAGTATAACATCAAATTGGGAACAGAAGTGAACCTGGGAGGTTTGGGTCTCTGGAAGCAGCTGTGTCCCTCACTGGGATGCGATTCCTACTCCACAGAGACACTAAACAGAAACAGGACTCAGACGTATAGTTGGATAGCAACACAGCTCAATAACGTTTGTTATCAATTCTTTGCAGCACTTTCTGCTGTTTTAAAAATGAAACACATTAAAGATAATAATTAGTATTTAGAAATATTTAGATTATGTAGATTATGAAAACTTCCTATAGGCACTATATGTGTGTGTATATGTATATATATTCCTCTCTGTGTAAATATATGGATTTCTAACTTTCGAGCTTTCTGTCTTTTGAGCAAGGAGAGAAGAGAAAACCTCTTAGCTGACTTCCAGGAAAAACACAACCACGAGACTGTCTTAGGCGCTGATACTCTCCTGAACTGATTCCTTGGGAAACCGACTAGCCGTTTGGGAAAAGAAAGGAAAAAGACTCAGCCTGTCCAGCGGTGATCCTCAGACACACAGGCCCCAACCAGCCCCAGTGTCACTATATATGTAACTTTTGTTTCAAAGGTGGGTTGGACATTCGGTGAAACTATCCCCCATCTTTCAAAAAGTGTCCCTCCCATAAAGTACACCTATGTGTGCATGTGTATATGTATGTAAACAAGCCAGGTTCTCAATCAAACAGGGTCCTTATATCGTCTCCTTCTCCCTCTGTCTCCGGTCTGCTCCCTCACCCTGTCTCGGTGCAGTGCAATCGGTTGCCTTGTTTGTTCTGTGTATATATGGTGGCTGACAGGTGATTGGTGTGTCAATATTGGTATGACCAGAGAAAGGGACAAGACGGAGATGTTTCTTCCACAGGCTGTGTCCATTCTGTACTACACCCCACAGTGAGTCACAATATATACACTCACCTAAAGGATTATTAGGAACACCATACTAATACTGTGTTTGACCCCCTTTCGCCTTCAGAACTGCCTTAATTCTACGTGGCATTGATTCAACAAGGTGCTGAAAGCATTCTTTAGAAATGTTGGCCCATATTGATAGGACAGCATCTTGCAGTTGATGGAGATTTGTGGGATGCACATCCAGGGCACGAAGCTCCCGTTCCACCACATCCCAAAGATGCTCTATTGGGTTGAGATCTGGTGACTGTGGGGGCCAGTTTAGTACAGTGAACTCATTGTCATGTTCAAGATACCAATTTGAAATGATTGGACCTTTGTGACATGGTGCATTATCCTGCTGGAAGTAGCCATCAGAGGATGGGTACATGGTGGTCATAAAGGGATGGACATGGTCAGAAACAATGCTCAGGTAGGCCGTGGCATTTAAACGATGCCCAATTGGCACTAAGGGGCCTAAAGTGTGCCAAGAAAACATCCCCCACACCATTACACCACCACCACCAGCCTGCACAGTGGTAACAAGGCAAGTTCTCATTCTGTTTACACCAAATTCTGACTGAATGTCTGAATGTCTCAACAGAAATCGAGACTCATCAGACCAGGCAACATTTTTCCAGTCTTCAACTGTCCAATTTTGGTGAGCTTGTGCAAATTGTAGCCTCTTTTTCCTATTTGTAGTGGAGATGAGTGGTACCCGGTGGGGTCTTCTGCTGTTGTAGCCCATCCGCCTCAAGGTTGTACGTGTTGTGGCTTCACAAATGCTTTGCTGCATACCTCGGTTGTAACGAGTGGTTATTTCAGTCAAAGTTGCTCTTCTATCAGCTTGAATCAGTTGGCCCATTCTCCTCTGACCTCTGGCATCAACAAGGCATTTTCGCCCACAGGACTGCCGCATACTGGATGTTTTTCCCTTTTCACACCATTCTTTGTAAACCCTAGAAATGGTTGTGCGTGAAAATCCCAGTAACTGAGCAGATTGTGAAATACTCAGACCGGCCCGTCTGGCACCAACAACCATGCCACGCTCAAAATTGCTTAAATCACCTTTCTTTCCCATTCAGACATTCAGTTTGGAGTTCAGGAGATTGTCTTGACCAGGACCACACCCCTAAATGCATTGAAGCAACTGCCATGTGATTGGTTGATTAGATAATTGCATTAATGAGAAATTGAACAGGTGTTCCTAATAATCCTTTAGGTGAGTGTATATGCATGTATAAAATATAGTACTGAAGTTTTTCATTTCTTGATGGAAACCATTTGGTTGAAATACCTTTTTTACCAGGTGTTTTTTTGGAACACAGTGGATGTAGGGCGATTCAATGCTGTTCCCGTGTCTTCTGCCGCATACCACACAGTCTAGCAATGGCTGTGGGGAAGAGACGGGGAGAGACAAGGTGAGGTAGGGATATGACTGCACTGCGGGTGAACAGTGTCTGCAGAGACACACCAGGGTGTTCTGACCTGTAGATAGTCCTCTCTGTGTTTATTTCAATACTGAAGCTCAGAAGCCTGCACCACTGTTCTTCTCATCGCTGTCCCACTCCCTGTCTCTGTCTCACTCACTGTATCTGTCACACTCACTATCTGTCTCACTCATTGTCTCTGTCTCACTCACTGTCTGTCACACTCACTATCTGTCTCACTCATTGTCTCTGTCTCACTCACTGTATCTGTCTCACTCACTGCGTCTGTCTCGCTCATTGTCTCTGTCTCACTCACTGTGTCTGTCTCACTCATTGTCTCTATCTCACTCCCTGTATCTGTTTCACTCACTGTGTCTGTCTCGCTCATTGTCTCTGTCTCACTCCCTGTGTCTGTCTCACTCATTGTCTCTGTCTCACTCCCTGTGTCTGTTTCGCTCATTGTCTCTATCTCACTCCCTGTGTCTGTCTCGCTCATTGTCTCTGTCTCACTCACTGTCTGTCACACTCACTGTCTGTCACTCTCACTGTCTCTGTCTCACTCATTGTCTCTGTCTCACTATTTGTCTTTGTCTCACTGTCTGTCTCTGTGTACTGTTACACTCCCTGCTCTCTCCAGCCCAGCGTGACACTCACTCTTTTGTCATTGAACTTGCAGTCCCCACGGTGTTCGTGTCTATTGGTCTTAGAGCAGTGCGTTACTTTCATATAAAAGTTGAAATCAACAAAACTGTTGTCACTCTGCAAAGGAAAAAGAGAGATACAGTTTCAAACTATTCATTTCAGACAATGCAGAGGTTAAAAAGAAAGAAAAGAAAACAGTTTGGTTTACAAAGTCCAGTCAGAGAGAGAGGGGAGGGGATCGGGGGTGAAGCAGATGTACAAGTATATGAATCTGTACAGCTTTGTTTTCTCCAATTTTGGCAAAATAAAGTCGGGGAATAACTGCAGTGGGATTTCCATGTAAGAGGTTGATCAGAGATACAGTATACAAACAGTGTCAGTTTAGCCTCTGGCATGCATAAAGAGATCTGAGATTAAAGATCAAAATCCAACCCGCCTCAGTGGCCCCCCATCTCTGTGAATAATTTTCTAATGTAGTTTCTATTAAACAACAAAGAGGAATCTGAACTTTATCCATCCATCCATTTTCGAAACCGCTTGTCCTGCTGAGGGTCGCGGGGAAGCCGGAGTTGACCCCTGCAGGCATAGGGCGCAAGGCAGGAATACACCCAGGACAGGACGCCAGGCCATCGCTGGGCAACACACACACACACACACACACACACACACATACAAAGAGACACACACATACCTACAGGGCAATTTAGAGAAGCCAATTAACCTAACCTGCATGTCTTTGGACGGTGGAAGGAAACCCACGTGGACACGGGGAGAACATGTAAACTCCTCTGAACTTTACATTTAAACATTTAGCTTGCAAGATAAAAAGACACAGAAATACATTAGGTTCACTGACCTAGTAAGACAGCTTTTCATACACACACACACACACTCACAGAAATGCACACAGGCATGCACACTGAATGCACACACGGACAGACAAATGCATTTACACTGACACACTCACACTCACACACACACACTCACACTCACACTCACACACACACACACTCACACTCACACACACTCACACACTCACACTCACACACACACACACACTCACACACACTCACACACACACACACTCACACACACACACACACACACACTCACACACACACACACACACACACACTCACACACACACACTCACACACACACACTCACACACACTCACACACACACCATACCGTTGGCTCGATGGTGCTGAAGAAATTCAAATGGTCCTTAAATAATTTTTTCTCATTGCAGTCTTTGATGGCCAGGTTGACCGCTGTCTTCAAGACATCAGAGAGCTTGTTAAAGTCTGTCTCTCCCTGCCCCTTGGTGGGGGCCAGCAGGGCCCCGGCAGTGAGCAGCAGCACAGGCAGCAGGCGGCTCATCTTCCTCTCAGCGCTGGGGGAGCAGCAGGTCTGAGGACTGGGCTCTGTGGCTCCTCAGCTCCCTGCCCCTCAGACACTCCCCCCTGGCACTGAGCCCCTAATGATGCAACAGGATGTTTTGTGGTTTCCAAATGAGAAGACTGCTCTGAAGGATTGTATTACCCCTGGGTTTTGTCTTTGTAACTCGCTTGTTTGCCAACATTTGTTTTTCTGCCACTAATGAAGAAATACTGGTTAGATCAGGGGCTGCAAGTGATGTGTTTTCTCGATTGCTAAGTCAGTGCAAATGAAACTGTGGTCCACATGACCAACACCATAACCTAAATGAGCAGAACAGTACACATTCATTCAAAACTGTGCCATTTTTGTTTACTTTCACACAAAATGCAAATGCCAAGCACATTTTTGTACAGCAGTAAACACAACTCTACACATGACACAACAATGAATTGGGTAATCTTGTCAAGCAAAATTAGATCATTTGTTCACAGCAGATAACACAAACTCCCAGAACTGTGAATCTCTACTGCACGTGTGCACATCTTCATTTCTCAATTGTTCAATCAACGACCAGTCCATAATCACATAGAGAAGTGAGCTGGTGTTGGTGAGAAATAGAGAAAGTCAGAAGACAAAGACGAAAGGAAGAATGAGGGGGACCACAACCACAACCACGAGGCCAGAGAGGAAGAGGGGTGCGTCTACGCAGTGGCACAGCAGCTCAAAGGGAAAGACAGAACAGATGTTTACACTGACATATGTGCCACTATCATTGACCATGTGATAAACCATGGCCTTTCAACGCCAGGGTCTGGGCAGAGGGTGCAGCCCAATCTAAGCAGGTCAGATGTGGCATCAATAATTACTGTAAAGTATTCAGAAATGGGAATAGGTAAGTGACCATAGATGACTTCAGTGTATTACACTGTATTACTATATGTAATATAGGGGCTCCCCGCCCAGGAATCGAGCCACGCACCACCGGCACTCCTCCGAGTGCTCCGCACCGCAGTGGCTCCAGCGCAGTATAGTGTTAAGCCCTCTACGCAAAAAAGGCCGGGCCTCCTACCACGGGAGGCTTTACACTGTACTACTACTTTTTACTGAGGGGTTACGTCACCTTGCAACGGGCTCATTATACACGGATTACCCCCGTTACATATACATAAGAAAGTTTACAATCGAGAGGAGCCCATTCGCCCCATCGTGCTCGTTTGGTGTCCATTAATAACTAAGTGATCAAGAATCCTATCCAGTCTGTTTTTGAATGTTCCCAAATTGTCTCTTCAGCCTCATCGCTGGGGAGTTTGTTCAGATTGTGACGCCTCTCTGTGTGAAGAAGTGTCTCCTGTTTTCTGTCTCGAATGCCTTGAAGCCCAATTTCCATTTGTGTCCCCGGGTGCGTGTGTCCCTGCTGATCTGGAAAAGCTCCTCTGGTTTGATGTGGTCGATGTCTTTCATGATTTTGAAGACTTGGATCAAGTCCCCACGTAGTCTCCTCTGTTCCAGGTGAAAAGGTTCAGTTCCTCAGTCTCTCAGTAGGACTTTCCCTTCAGACCTGGAATAAGTCTGGTTGCTCTCCTCTGAACTGCCTCTAGAGCAGCGATATCTTTCTTGAAGTGTGGAGCCCAGAACTGTCCACAGTATCCAGATGAGCTCTAACTAGTGCATTGTACAGTCTGAACATCACTGCCCTTGTTCTCAATTCTACACTTTTGACAATATACCCTAGCATTGTGTTTGCCTTTTTTATTGCTTCCCCACATTGTTTGGATGGAGAAAGTGAGGAGTCCTCATAGACTCCTAGGTCTTTCTCATGCGTTACTTCATCTAGTTCTGTTCCTCCCATAGTGTAATTATAGTGGACATTTCTGTTACCTAACGTGTATTACCTTGTACTTGTCCACATTGAATTTCATCTGCCAGGTGTCGCCCACAACTGAATATTATCTATGTACCTTTGAATAGTCTGTGCTGACGAGATTGTATCTGCTGAGCCACCTATTTTAGTATCAAATGATTTATAGATTATAGTTTCTTGTACTTGAAATTCAGGTTATAATTGAATTGTGGGATCATTTGTCATTGGGAAGGAAATTTGCCTGATCTAACAGCTTCAGGCCAGTGCAGGAATGTTCAGTCCAGTACGGCCCGTTAGCTCTAAAAATACAGTGATGAAGACGTGTAGTTCCCATTGTGTCCACTAGGCGCGCTAGTGAAAGAAATGACCCCGCAGGCCGAGAGATGCTGCTTTGATTGCATCGCCGACGTGGACTTGAACATGTTGTCCTCAGAGATGCTGTGCATGTGCGGGACAAGTGTCTCTGTGAGCACCATCGCCCATCAAGAACCTGAACAACAGCAACCTGCGCTCTCGGCTCACACGGGCATCTGAACCACATCATGAAAATCCCAGACGACCGCAAAACTGGTCCCTGATGTCGACGCATCGGCCAGTGAGCAGAGATGTCAAGTTTTTAGCAAGCAGCCAGTGACAGAAAGTGTGAGCAGCTACATTTCTTCTCATTTTTCTGTGCAGAAACACCCGCATTTGAGTCTGATTGCAGGACGAGGAGCTGCTACGCTGCTGCAGAGGCTACAATGCATGATATGCATAGGCTACTGTACTGTGAATACTGTGAGTAAAAAGGAAATTATTGAGTTTCATACAGAAGCTGATATGGAGGGATATCATATGGAATAATGATCTGAGTCTGATGGGAGCCGTTGTGGTCCCAGACAAGATTAAAGCTCATGCCCGGTGCACGATGTTGTAGGTGTAGCGACAGAGACAGTGAGTGAGACAGAATCTGCAGTGTTGAAATCCCACTGTTAATAATAGTGTTCAAATCAGTGTCGTTTCAACACTAAAGAGATTCAGTTGACACTTTGAGAGTTAAATCATCTTGAGAGTCAGTGTTAATACTGGGTGTCAAACACCAAAGAATTTACCATTGTGGTAGTTTCTTGAATAATTGTTGTTTTTATGGTTTTATTTTTTTCTTAATAACTGTGTAAATGTTAATTATTGTACAGTAATTATTGTTTGAGGGTAAAATGTATCTTTACCCATCAATATATTTAGATTTGTGTTGTCAGGTTTTTCTACCCTAACTCTGAACTCATGTCTTTGAGTCAAGCCCAGACCACAATGAGTAGCTATTTACCTGTTTGTGGTGGAGCTTGTAAGCATTGCCTGTATATGTCTGACCCGTTTGTGTGTTTGATTGGGTCTGGGTATTTATTTACTGAAAAGTAAATTGTAAAACCAATATTTATTTTCTCTCTCTAAAAAAGGACGGCTAGATTTTAATACACACTATCAATTACACACATGCACACATTTCTGATCACCCAGAGTGTATAGAAGCAAATCTTGTGGTAATGCTAGTTATCGTTTGATTGATAAAAGCAGAGTAAACGGGTTTAACAATTTAACGGACTAACAGAGTTAACACTGGTGAGAGAGTACTTAAATAAAATAAAATAAACACTTGTAAGAGGTGCTTATTTAACTCCCTGAGAGCAGGACTTTTAACTGTGAAAATGCCAACTCTGATGAAAGCGTTCATTTTACTCTGGTGACTGTGTATTATAAACACTTTTCAGAGTTAATTTTAACACTGCTGGAGTTAATGCAACACTGGACAATGTACTTGCAGTCTGGATACTCGCAATAAAGAGAAGGAGGAACCGGACTTTTACACAAGGAATAAAAACCAATAATATTTATTTACTAGTCTAATTAAAATCACATGGAATTAAATATCTTCCAGTAATTACAAACCATAGCAGCAGTATAAACTCCAAAGAACATCGTAACTCAATGTGCAATAACTAACCAACGATAAATATAACACTCAATAATAAATCCACACTTTCAAAACCCTGGCTGTGCTGCCACCCCAATCCGCAATCAACAGCCCCCCGCTATTTCAAGAAACTACAAGCAGACTGCAATAATACTTTATAACAATCCCTCAGTTCTAATATCCCACCCCATTAAACGAACAGTTATAATTAATATTTAAAAATGTAATTTACATGCAGTATAGGCTACTATTCGAGAGGACCATATTACAACCCCCAAAGGAGGAGTGTGAGATTTGAACTGCTGAAAAATAAAGCATTTTCACAAGCGATCACGGAGAGGGAGGAACATTGTCAATATATTTGACTGACGCCATTGGACAGCAAGCAAGTCACGTGGGCCCAGCAGCTTCTCAGAAGAGCCGACAGAGTCTGAGAAACGGAGCACGAAGTGTCATATTAATATTGCTGTGTCTTCTGCTCTCTGTCCACTGTGCTGTCATATTAATATTGCTGTGTCTTCTGCTCTCTGTCCACTGTGCTGTCATATTAATATTGCTGTGTCTTCTGCTCTCTGTCCACTGTGCTGTCATATTAATATTGCTGTGTCTTCTGCTCTCTGTCCACTGTGGTGTCATATTAATATTGCTGTGTCTTCTGCTCTCTGTCCACTGTGCTGTCATATTAATAGTGCTGTGTCTTCTGCTCTCTGTCCACTGTGGTGTCATATTAATATTGCTGTGTCTTCTGCTCTCTGTCCACTGTGCTGTCACATTAATAGTGCTGTGTCTTCTGCTCTCTGTCCACTGTGCTGTCACATTAATAGTGCTGTGTCTTCTGCTCTCTGTCCACTGTGGTGTCACATTAATATTGCTGTGTCTTCTGCTCTCTGTCCACTGTGCTGTCATATTAATATTGCTGTGTCTTCTGCTCTCTGTCCACTGTGCTGTCATATTAATAGTGCTGTGTCTTCTGCTCTCTGTCCACTGTGCTGTCATATTAATAGTGCTGTGTCTTCTGCTCTCTGTCCACTGTGCTGTCATATTAATAGTGCTGTGTCTTCTGCTCTCTGTCCACTGTGGTGTCATATTAATATTGCTGTGTCTTCTGCTCTCTGTCCACTGTGGTGTCATATTAATAGTGCTGTGTCTTCTGCTCTCTGTCCACTGTGCTGACATATTAATAGTGCTGTGTCTTCTGCTCTCTGTCCACTGTGCTGTCATATTAATAGTGCTGTGTCTTCTGCTCTCTGTCCACTGTGCTGTCATATTAATATTGCTGTGTCTTCTGCTCTCTGTCCACTGTGCTGTCATATTAATATTGCTGTGTCTTCTGCTCTCTGTCCACTGTGCTGTCATATTAATATTGCTGTGTCTTCTGCTCTCTGTCCACTGTGCTGTCATATTAATATTGCTGTGTCTTCTGCTCTCTGTCCACTGTGGTGACATATTAATATTGCTGTGTCTTCTGCTCTCTGTCCACTGTGCTGTCATATTAATATTGCTGTGTCTTCTGCTCTCTGTCCACTGTGCTGTCATATTAATATTGCTGTGTCTTCTGCTCTCTGTCCACTGTGCTGTCATATTAATATTGCTGTGTCTTCTGCTCTCTGTCCACTGTGGTGTCATATTAATATTGCTGTGTCTTCTGCTCTCTGTCCACTGTGGTGTCATATTAATATTGCTGTGTCTTCTGCTCTCTGTCCACTGTGGTGTCATATTAATATTGCTGTGTCTTCTGCTCTCTGTCCACTGTGCTGTCATATTAATATTGCTGTGTCTTCTGCTCTCTGTCCACTGTGCTGTCATATTAATATTGCTGTGTCTTCTGCTCTCTGTCCACTGTGCTGTCATATTAATAGTGCTGTGTCTTCTGCTCTCTGTCCACTGTGGTGTCATATTAATATTGCTGTGTCTTCTGCTCTCTGTCCACTGTGCTGTCACATTAATAGTGCTGTGTCTTCTGCTCTCTGTCCACTGTGCTGTCATATTAATAGTGCTGTGTCTTCTGCTCTCTGTCCACTGTGCTGTCATATTAATATTGCTGTGTCTTCTGCTCTCTGTCCACTGTGCTGTCATATTAATATTGCTGTGTCTTCTGCTCTCTGTCCACTGTGCTGTCATATTAATATTGCTGTGTCTTCTGCTCTCTGTCCACTGTGCTGTCATATTAATAGTGCTGTGTCTTCTGCTCTCTGTCCACTGTGCTGTCATATTAATAGTGCTGTGTCTTCTGCTCTCTGTCCACTGTGGTGTCATATTAATATTGCTGTGTCTTCTGCTCTCTGTCCACTGTGGTGTCATATTAATATTGCTGTGTCTTCTGCTCTCTGTCCACTGTGGTGTCATATTAATAGTGCTGTGTCTTCTGCTCTCTGTCCACTGTGCTGACATATTAATAGTGCTGTGTCTTCTGCTCTCTGTCCACTGTGCTGTCATATTAATAGTGCTGTGTCTTCTGCTCTCTGTCCACTGTGCTGTCATATTAATATTGCTGTGTCTTCTGCTCTCTGTCCACTGTGCTGTCATATTAATATTGCTGTGTCTTCTGCTCTCTGTCCACTGTGCTGTCATATTAATATTGCTGTGTCTTCTGCTCTCTGTCCACTGTGGTGACATATTAATATTGCTGTGTCTTCTGCTCTCTGTCCACTGTGCTGTCATATTAATATTGCTGTGTCTTCTGCTCTCTGTCCACTGTGCTGTCATATTAATATTGCTGTGTCTTCTGCTCTCTGTCCACTGTGCTGTCATATTAATATTGCTGTGTCTTCTGCTCTCTGTCCACTGTGGTGTCATATTAATATTGCTGTGTCTTCTGCTCTCTGTCCACTGTGGTGTCATATTAATATTGCTGTGTCTTCTGCTCTCTGTCCACTGTGGTGTCATATTAATATTGCTGTGTCTTCTGCTCTCTGTCCACTGTGGTGACATACTAATATTGCTGTGTCTTCTGCTCTCTGTCCACTGTGGTGTCATATTAATATTGCTGTGTCTTCTGCTCTCTGTCCACTGTGGTGTCATATTAATATTGCTGTGTCTTCTGCTCTCTGTCCACTGTGGTGTCATATTAATATTGCTGTGTCTTCTGCTCTCTGTCCACTGTGGTGTCATATTAATATTGCTGTGTCTTCTGCTCTCTGTCCACTGTGGTGTCATATTAATATTGCTGTGTCTTCTGCTCTCTGTCCACTGTGGTGTCATATTAATATTGCTGTGTCTTCTGCTCTCTGTCCACTGTGGTGTCATATTAATATTGCTGTGTCTTCTGCTCTCTGTCCACTGTGCTGACATATTAATAGTGCTGTGTCTTCTGCTCTCTGTCCACTGTGCTGACATATTAATAGTGCTGTGTCTTCTGCTCTCTGTCCACTGTGCTGTCATATTAATAGTGCTGTGTCTTCTGCTCTCTGTCCACTGTGCTGTCATATTAATATTGCTGTGTCTTCTGCTCTCTGTCCACTGTGCTGTCATATTAATATTGCTGTGTCTTCTGCTCTCTGTCCACTGTGGTGACATATTAATATTGCTGTGTCTTCTGCGCTCTGTCCACTGTGGTGACATATTAATAGTGCTGTGTCTTCTGCTCTCTGTCCACTGTGGTGTCATATTAATAGTGCTGTGTCTTCTGCTCTCTGTCCACTGTGGTGTCATATTAATAGTGCTGTGTCTTCTGCTCTCTGTCCACTGTGCTGATATATTAATAGTGCTGTGTCTTCTGCTCTCTGTCCACTGTGCTGACATATTAATAGTGCTGTGTCTTCTGCTCTCTGTCCACTGTGCTGACATATTAATAGTGCTGTGTCTTCTGCTCTCTGTCCACTGTGCTGACATATTAATAGTGCTGTGTCTTCTGCTCTCTGTCCACTGTGCTGACATATTAATAGTGCTGTGTCTTCTGCTCTCTGTCCACTGTGCTGACATATTAATAGTGCTGTGTCTTCTGCTCTCTGTCCACTGTGCTGTCATATTAATAGTGCTGTGTCTTCTGCTCTCTGTCCACTGTGCTGTCATATTAATAGTGCTGTGTCTTCTGCTCTCTGTCCACTGTGCTGACATATTAATATTGCTGTGTCTTCTGCTCTCTGTCCACTGTGCTGATATATTAATAGTGCTGTGTCTTCTGCTCTCTGTCCACTGTGCTGACATATTAATAGTGCTGTGTCTTCTGCTCTCTGTCCACTGTGCTGACATATTAATAGTGCTGTGTCTTCTGCTCTCTGTCCACTGTGCTGTCATATTAATATTGCTGTGTCTTCTGCTCTCTGTCCACTGTGCTGTCATATTAATAGTGCTGTGTCTTCTGCTCTCTGTCCACTGTGCTGTCATATTAATAGTGCTGTGTCTTCTGCTCTCTGTCCACTGTGGTGTCATATTAATAGTGCTGTGTCTTCTGCTCTCTGTCCACTGTGGTGTCATATTAATAGTGCTGTGTCTTCTGCTCTCTGTCCACTGTGCTGACATATTAATAGTGCTGTGAAAGCTTATGGAATCACTAATTTAACTAAACATGTATATTTTCATATACATTTACAGTACTCAGCCTATATGTAAACTGTAAGAAGTGAAGGTTGTAATAAGAACCTTTTTGGATTCCAGGGTTGATACTGTGGAGGAACCTGGTTCTTATTAGACCCTTTACCAAGGTTCCCTGCAAACCAGGATCCTTAAAGCAGTTGAATGTGTGTTAAATCAATCGCGATCATGATGAAAAGGCTCTTAAATGATGTGACCACGGAGCTCACAGGTCTTAAACGAACCCTTTAACTCACGAACAACCCAAAGGGTCGACAGAACCGCTGAAGAGTCATGCATGTATAGAGTGACTATGTGCTCGGTTGGTGTTTTTTCTGTTACAGTTATTAATTTACTGTAGAAGCTTTATTTTCTGTTCACTGTATTTGAAAGATTTTACGTTTAAAAAGTAAAGTAGTCCTGATCCAATGTAAATTACAATGTCTGGTCACGCATAAGGGGGGCAGGCTAATTTGAGAGCAATTCCAAAAGATAGAATAACACTCTGCGAAATGTGTGTCAACCAAACGCCTCCGCAGGCCCTCACTGAGGACGGCCTGCTCCGTGGCCACCCTACTACAGTAACGTTAATTTATTTTAATCCGGTTTGAGTTAACTTTACAACTGTAACAAAATATTGTTTCACTTAGTTATAAGGACCATGTGAAACAAAAACACCCCGCATTTCGACTGTAAAACTCGACATTTAAGCCTGTACGTTTATCATGAGACTCCGGGTTTACGTGGGCGATGGACATCTTTTAGAAGGACCTCTTATAGTGGTAGAGAAACGGTCTTATATAAACCCCCTATTAGAGACGCGATTTAAAGCACAGCAGGCGCTAATGTAACACCGGGGCGATTGTGAAGCCGGTCCTCAGTGTTGCAGGAGACCCGGGTTCGAGGCCGTCACCCCCAGTGCCAATGTGTTTCAGGGGGACTGCAATCTATATAGTGAGGTTTAAATAATGCTTCATCGTTTAATCAAACCGAAACGGATACATTATAATTTCTTCACTTTCGACCTGTCACAGGCCTGCTGTGCACTAGACTGTCTCCTCCACACGGGACTGCAGAGCCGCAGAAGCGCATTGAGCCTCATCTGAGCAATATTATTATGTATTATTATTTATTCATTCATGTTATTTACATATTTAAAATATCCATATTTAGACGTTTAACAGATGTTAATTTAAAAAGTGGATTATCTCACAGATGTGTAATGCATAATATACTGTATATAACTGTATATAAAACTTATTGTAAAATGCATTATTTTACATGATATAACTAATTTTCAGAAAAGCATCTTTAGGGTAAATAAGTAAAATTAAGTAAAATGATTGCATTTTATATACTGTACTATGTCTTACATATTTTTTTTGTACTGAATGAATTACTTCTGTAAGACATCTGCTACATGTTTGCAATAGTAATAATGTATATTAAGGTTTATCTGTTTACATTAAACAACTATCACATAGTTTCCTTTGTTAAATTAATATTTTGTCAATGCGTTGAGTAAAACTAACATATTACACTCAGTAATGCGTTAAAAAAACAACACATCATGTCTTGTAATAAAATAAAGCACTGTCACACTGCCTTGTAATAATTAAGTACAGTTGTTAATTTAGTAAATCTAGCTACTTTAAACCCAATTCTGTCTCCTACCTAAGCTTTCATTAATTCTAATACATGTTAGGACAGCCCTATAACTCTTAATATGACACCACAGTGGACAGAGAGCAGAAGACACAGCAATATTAATATGACACCACAGTGGACAGAGAGCAGAAGACACAGCAATATTAATATGTCACCACAGTGGACAGAGAGCAGAAGACACAGCAATATTAATATGACACCACAGTGGACAGAGAGCAGAAGACACAGCAATATTAATATGACACCACAGTGGACAGAGAGCAGAAGACACAGCAATATTAATATGACACCACAGTGGACAGAGAGCAGAAGACACAGCAATATTAATATGACACCACAGTGGACAGAGAGCAGAAGACACAGCAATATTAATATGTCACCACAGTGGACAGAGAGCAGAAGACACAGCAATATTAATATGTCACCACAGTGGACAGAGAGCAGAAGACACAGCAATATTAATATGACACCACAGTGGACAGTGAGCAGAAGACACAGCAATATTAATATGACACCACAGTGGACAGAGAGCAGAAGACACAGCAATATTAATATGTCAGCACAGTGGACAGAGAGCAGAAGACACAGCAATATTAATATGTCACCACAGTGGACAGAGAGCAGAAGACACAGCAATATTAATATGTCACCACAGTGGACAGAGAGCAGAAGACACAGCAATATTAATATGACACCACAGTGGACAGAGAGCAGAAGACACAGCAATATTAATATGACACCACAGTGGACAGAGAGCAGAAGACACAGCAATATTAATATGACAGCACAGTGGACAGAGAGCAGAAGACACAGCAATATTAATATGACAGCACAGTGGACAGAGAGCAGAAGACACAGCAATATTAATATGACAGCACAGTGGACAGAGAGCAGAAGACACAGCAATATTAATATGACACCACAGTGGACAGAGAGCAGAAGACACAGCAATATTAATATGACACCACAGTGGACAGAGAGCAGAAGACACAGCAATATTAATATGACAGCACAGTGGACAGAGAGCAGAAGACACAGCAATATTAATATGACACCACAGTGGACAGAGAGCAGAAGACACAGCAATATTAATATGACACTTCGTGCTCCGTTTCTCAGACTCTGTCGGCTCTTCTGAGAAGCTGCTGGGCCCACGTGACTTGCTTGCTGTCCAATGGCGTCAGTCAAATATATTGACAATGTTCCTCCCTCTCCGTGATCGCTTGTGAAAATGCTGCAGCGGCTGCTTTATTTTTCAGCAGTTGCACTTCAGGGCCACCGTATCCTGCATGACAGACAGGACCTGTTACAATGGGCTGCCCTCTGCCTCTCAACTCATACTGAGTCCCTCAAACCCGAGGCAGCTCATACTGTTATCTGTGTGAAAATAGCAAATTGGTCACTATGAAATAACATGGGCAAAATAATTTTAACTGTACATGATTATTGCCCGCATGTAGCTCAGATGTATGGGCGCTTTGAAAGGGTTCACTGCGCATGCGTACGTTCGCTAGGTAGCTCAGAACACCGGCGTCACTGTCTAGCGTTTTACAATTTCTGACGTCACAAACCACAATAAACACGTCAACAATGGGGGCGGTCTCAATGAACGTACATCAAGGACATTCTACACAGTTGGTGAATCTGTGCCTGGCTATAACACGAGCGATTTTAAACTGTGATATCTCGGAGTCTCTCTTTGGTTTTGTTGATCAAAACATTTTCGAACTCAGTGAAAGCAGATACAAGGGCAGAGGAAGGAATTAGGACTTAGTTACATCTACTACTGGGACTGGCATGACAGCCATAATTTACTACACCTTAGCCGTGGAGAAGGTGAAGCACGTAAGTGAACATGCTGCATAATTATTGCATTGATTATGTATGTATGTTTTTTTTTTTTTTTTTAATTATCTATACTAAAAGCAGTTTTTTATTGATTTGTTTGGTGTCTTCAAAACAAACTGCTAGCCGATGCAAGAAAATGGTACCTGTATAGCTATTTTAAGTGGTGTGTCTATGACTGCGGTACATTTGAACTTGGTACATTATCTGTATTTTTGTGATCATAGAGATAGAGCTACACAAGGTCCCATGACAAACACATTTCTTCTTCTACAAGTTCTTTTTACCACAGTAGTTCTCCATTAACTGGTGAAGTGAGTGATCTGGGTCAGAGCCAGACTCTTGTCATCCATATTTTGCCGTGTCTGGCATTTCAGAAAGTTGACTTCACAACAAGTTCCCGTTATTCCACATCTGCTGTGCCGTTGGTCAATAACAGCACTAATTTGACAGATCATTTGCTATCCAATGATGACCTAATGATCTCACACATACTCTGAATGCAGTCTGCTGTCCAAATGATAGTTAATTCAAACAATATATATATATATATATATATATATATATATATATATATATATATATATATATATATATATATATATATATATATAACCTAGCTTGGAATACGAAAAATATATAATAAACTGACACTTGCCAAGCAATGTGAGATCATCATGCTGTCTGAAGGGAAAAGATAGTCCTCATTTCCTTGGTCAGAATAATGGCTGTGTGAATGCAATAGTTTTGCATTGATGAGTGTTAAAGTGGCATGGTTGTGAAATAAGTCAGATCCAGTGGAATGAAGGATAAAGCAGGATTTTAACACCAGTACTGGTCACCTCTCCTGGCTCAGACTCTCCTGAATGCTGCTTGACTAAAGATGGTGACCTGAACCATGTTTAAAATGTCGAGAAGCCTTATTTGTGTGTCTGTTTATAAGAGTAGGTCATGAATTTGTATTTGTTAATATGCAGGCTATACACTCATTGTGTGTCTATTGTGTGTAACACATACTTCCTCTTCAGGCTGTCTCATCTCTGCCAGAGCATATGAGACCTGGACCAGACTGTCATGGGCTGCCCTGGGAAGTGGTCCTCCTCATGGCGTTTCTGGGAGGAATATTCACATTGATGTTCTTCTGCAGAGCCTTTCGTTCAGTAAGTGTATTTGATTTTCTCTATATTTTTTACTTTTTTAAGAGAACAAGTATTGATTCATTTCACAATCTGGAACAAGAGGGTTTGCATAGGCTGGTGTTATTGTGCCGACTCTTAACATAACATGACTGTCTGGTAGAAATGGTGTCGTTGTGTTTACATGTTGTCAGTGATGTCATGGACTATCTGGATATATGAGCCCCCAAAAATGTAAAAAAAAGCATTGTGATTGTCACATGACCAACCTTCGAACGTTTGGTAAAACCTCAAGTTCTGGAGAACGAACAAACCTTCTAAGACAGCCCTCTGAATAATTCCAATATAATCAATATAGTTATTTAATAGTAGTTGAATTATTATTATAAATTGCTGTTCCTTGCCCTTAAATTGTGAAGCAATACAATACACACATGGACGGTGTACGCTTGGCAGACTTGATGATAGCTCTGTTTCACACACCTCTACAATCGCATCGGCAGATTCTTTGGCAGTGTCTTGATATTGCCGTCAGTAATAGCTGGTTGCTTTAACGCCGTGATGTCGAAGCATTGGGGAGAGGGAGGTTTGACACTCTGAAACTGCTCCTGGGGGACATTGCCCAGGCACTGACCAGTCTCAGAAACGTCCACTTAAAATAATGTCATGAACAGTTTAGAGCCGTGTTCTGTTTTAGGGCAATGTGCATTGGGGGATACAGTTAATACATCTGGGAAATATTAACATGTTCAAACAAATGCTGTACCTATATGTACAATAAAATACATTTGTTTCAACAATTATAATGCAAATTTGCTATCTGACACTAGGTCAGTTTAGGTACTCAAAGCTAAAGTAAAGAAGTAATGAACTTTGTATGTGCAAGCAGTGCTGGGCAGTTTGATTTAATTATTACAAGAATATCAACCTCCACAGTCTACATTGCTGAAGGCATACCTTATTAATCTTGTTAAATCTATAGAACATAGTATGTAATGGAAGATTATTATTATTATTATTATTATTATTATTATTATTATTTGTTTTTATAAATAACATTCCAATTTCTAAGTTATTTACACTTTAAACGCTGTTTAATGCTAACTTAATAATTTTTTCTCTCATATTTTCCCCTTTCAGGTAAAAAGCAGATTCTATGTTGGTGAGTAGACTGAGATTTTTATCACTGAAATTAATATTGTTTAAACAGATTGAGCAATCGCAATATTCAGGACTCAGGTATGTAGATCTTGGTCTTACAAATTATAAACGTAGAGTCAATTACTGACACAATCTTCTTTTGTTTTCTTGGTGAATTTGTTTTCCAGGAAAGGAGAAGAAACTGGGGCAGAGAGTGACTGACGCATTTGAGGAGAAATGCAAAGCGCTGGATGACCTCAGTGAATGCAAACAGAGAGTAAGATGGTCTTACACACTTCCTGTCCTTTCATCTGAGTGTAAACCCACCTGTAGAGTGAATGTTGTGCTGCCTGGAGATATTGATGGATTTATCTTTATTTTACAGTATGAACAACTGGAAGCTGATTTGAGAAATGGCGAACTTGCAGAGCAAGCAGAGAGGGCAGACCTGCTGGTAATGAGATCTATCAGAAGAAAACCTTCAGTCAATCACTTGATTAAGAGAGAATCTCCTTTCTGAAATATTCAGACACAGAAATATTCTCCCTTTCCTAGTGTGATCAAACGTTTATTTATGAAGATTTTGACCTGCCTGTTGCAGAAATCCTACATTATGATCTAGTATAAAAATCAAATTAGCGCCATCATTCTCTACAGCTGAAAATGGCAGGTTTTAAATTGAGACTCAGACACTTTCTTCTTCTTCTTGCTACTGAAGGAAATGTCTAAGAATCTGGACCAGTCCAATCGAGAAATACTGGCAGAACTGGATCGCATAGAGAAGGACTGGGAGTCTGAGAAGGCATCTCGGATACAGCAAGATGAACTGGTAAGAATGAACTGAAGAAAGGTCTAGAGAGCTGGTCATACCTTTTTGGTCTTCGTTATTACAGAGAATGGTGTGATGGAGATGGGCCAGTATGTGCTTAATTAGCTGAAGCCTGGAATTGTTTTGGGCTAGAAAGAAATGAATGCCATCTAATGAAAATAAATGAATGTGTGTGTTGTGGACAGCTGGCAGGAATGCAGTCATCGCTGAAGAACATGGAAGAAGAAGCCAGAGAGCAGAGATCACAGATGGAGCAGGTAACCTGATGTGCTGTTTACTTTGGTGTATTGCTTTTCTTTGTGTTAAGTTTCCTTTTGACGCCTTTGTAAAGTATATTATACATTTATCACAGTGAGATTGATATAAAAAAAACTAACAAACATACATGTTTACACCTTTTTGTCTAGACACAGACAATCTTTAAAATATACGAGATGAACAGCGAACGGCTGAAGACAAATCTTCAAGCAGCCCAAGAGGAGAATTGTGATCTTCGAGAGAGTGAAGGCCAGGTATGGGTCACTGCATGTTTCTGTTAAACATCAGTGGTGAAAATGATAAAATAGACAAGCTTCATGTGACACACATCTCAGATCATGCAACGCTGTTAATACATAGTGTTGAAGCACTAGTCCTGTTTCTCCAGGATAAAGGTGGGGTTGGGGTGCATTTCTCTGCCTGTGGCTAATTTGTACACAGTTGCTTTGGAGTTAATGAATAATAAATGCTTCATCACAAAAGGGGCAAGTTAAACTCATGTGTGGACAACATCTGATGTATTTATCTCCACAGTATTTAACGTGGTGCTCTGCCCTTGAAGGCAGTGGTTGTCGAGTGTATTGTGCACTGTTATTTGGGAAAGATAAGCCTCCATCGTTGCAAGTCTACAGGGAGGGAGATGCTAACCTTCAGGTGCCTGTGTCAGATGACCAGACCACGGCCTGCTGTTACAAGTCAAGAGTTTGAGTCATCGCCCAGCTGCTGCGAGATCAAAATATCTGATCATGATTTTTCTTTGCTTGGTTGTTTCCCCAGCTTCTACGAGAAGCAGAAGGAAGGGCTGAGCGGCTGGATGACCTCTCTGAGCAGATCAGGATGTGTGAGAGCTCTCAGAGAAACATGCAGGAGCACTGCTCCAATAAGGACGAGCACATTCAGGTTAAAGCCTGTTCTTCTCATGACACTGACCCTGTAGTGAGAGAGAAACCGAGGCCCCTGTTCTGTCACAGAGGTGCCTATTAAACTGCAGGGGTTCTGAGGGAGCTTTGGTGATGCAGAAGGGAACGCTATCAAACCTAGAGTTGTGTGTTGGGCATTGTAAAGCATGGGCAGCAACTTTGAGTTGATCTCTGTTGTGAAGGGTGTCCTCAGCCACTGACACTGATAGATTTTCAGACACAGAAATATTCTCCCTTTCCTAGTGTGATCAAACGTTTATTTATGAAGATTTTGACCTGCCTGAAATCCTACATTGTGATCTAGTATAAAAATCAAATTAGCGCCATCATTCTCTACAGCTGAAAATGGCAGGTTTTAAATTGAGACTCAGACACTTTCTTCTTCTTCTTGCTACTGAAGGAAATGTCTAAGAATCTGGACCAGTCCAATCGAGAAATACTGGCAGAACTGGATCGCATAGAGAAGGACTGGGAGTCTGAGAAGGCATCTCGGATACAGCAAGATGAACTGGTAAGAATGAACTGAAGAAAGGTCTAGAGAGCTGGTCATACCTTTTTGGTCTTCGTTATTACTGAGAATGGTGTGATGGAGATGGGCCAGTATGTGCTTAATTAGCTGAAGCCTGGAATTGTTTTGGGCTAGAAAGAAATGAATGCCATCTAATGAAAATAAATGAATGTGTGTGTTGTGGACAGCTGGCAGGAATGCAGTCATCGCTGAAGAACATGGAAGAAGAAGCCAGAGAGCAGAGATCACAGATGGAGCAGGTAACCTGATGTGCTGTTTACTTTGGTGTATTGCTTTTCTTTGTGTTAAGTTTCCTTTTGACGCCTTTGTAAAGTATATTATACATTTATCACAGTGAGATTGATATAAAAAAAAACTAACAATGATTGGGCATTGTAAAGCATGGGTAGCAACTTTGAGTTGATCTCTGTTGTGAAGGGTGTCCTCAGCCACTGACACTGATAGATTTTGCTGCTGCTCTGGTGTGACTGCTGCTGGAGTGAGTGTGTGTTCATGCATGATCTCTGACCTCTCTGTGTGCCGTCAGACTCTCACAGAGTGCCTGCTGAAGATGACAGACTGGGACTCCAAGCTGCAAAAGGAAGCTGATAGGAAGGACAATAACGGGAAAGGCACCCCAGAGAATGGAGGTTGTCTAGGTACAGATCAGCTTGTGTTTTTGTGTTGCTGTTTTGAAATAGGAAACCTTAAATCATGTGGCCTGAATCGACCCACTGACACAGTTCAACTTCAGTCTTTTTAAACCAAGCAGAGAGAGAAGTGAGAACTGTGATGCAATAAAAGCATTTAATAAATAAATAAATAAATACATAAATAAATACATAAATAAATATTTAATAAATAAAGCTGACAAAGGTCAGTGTGTTTTTAGTCAAAACCTCTTCTGAAGACATAACTGTTTATGTGGGACATCCAGACCGTTTTTAAAGAGGGTGGAAATCTCCAGACTGCAGGATAGATTTTTCCCATCGCACGTCACATGATACAGATCAGGGTGTTTTGAAGAAAGATAGAACAATGCTATCACCAACAATGTCTGTACTTATTTGATATTAAAATATTGACGTTTTCCCCTGTATTAAACAGATACACATCAGAACCCGAAAGTACAGAAGCTTCTTGATTCAGCAAAGGTATGTTTCGTTCAAAAACCCAACACATACAATACAAAGTGTCAGCTGATCTTCTCATTTCTTTGTATTTGTGTTTCATGTGATTCTGTATCATGGAGACGTCTTATAATCTGTAGCTGATGACGATACTCAAACTGTCCAACCTTTGTGTCATCAGGATCTTAAATGTACTGAAAGGACGTTCAAGGGAAACTCCAGTATGCAGCTGTTTTCTGTGTTTTCCCTTTCAGATGAGTGCAGATTTAAGATCCGTGGTGGAAGAGAGAAACTGGGTCTTTGCCAGACTTGCTGATGAAGCGAAAGCAAAGCAAGATCTCCAAGGTAGTTAATAAACGCACAATAGTCACACCTGTACTGACAGAACGCATCTCTTCATGCGCAAGTCTCGCTGGCGGTTATTGTTGAGTTTTAAGAGAGGTCATCACAGGGATCTCTGAGAGTTCAATCTTAAAGCTGTCGTTCACATCAGCAATTTTCCACAAGATCACAGCCCTGCAGTTCCATAAAATAAAATAAAACAAATCTCTTTTTTTGCTTTCACATTTGTTAGCAGATGCCATTATCCAGTTTATATCAATACGTCATAGTGTTTTTTAAATACAATGACCCATTGATACAGCTGGGTTGTGACTGGCGCAATCTAGGGACAGTGCCTTGCTCAAGGGTACAGCAGCAGCGTCCCCCACCTGGGACTGAACCCCCTCTGCTCAGAGTCCAGAGCCCTGACCAAGACTCCACACTTTCTGAAACTGGGGGCATATTCACAGTGATCCAGCTTTCCCACACATGCCTTATATTTACATCTCTTCCCTACACTGTGCCATCTGTGGTCCAGATGTTTAATTCAGTTCATTTCATGGGGAGGAGAGCTCGACTGAAGGGCTGAAACGTTTGCAGTTGTCTCACAGCTTCAATCACAGTGTAATGTTTTCCCCTTCCCTTTGACAGAGCGCATTGAAATGCTTCAGAGCGGTGAGGTTTTGCTGGAGTCTGAGAATGACAAGGTCCTCCGCGCTACTCAGAAACTCCAGCAGAAGGTGCAGATCATGGCTGAGATACACCTGGAGAACGAGCTGAGGTTACACAGGTAGGTCATCATGTCTGATCAATAGAGAAACACAAGGTTACTTTCAGTAGCTCTCAAGCCCAGCCTAGCGTTAAGTGTCAGTGATTGGTTATGTGAGGCTGTTGGCTTTACCCGCCTGACTGAGGGGAACGACAGCCTGGCAGAATGGATGAGATTGGGGTTGTTTACAGAATTGGACTGAACTGGAGAGAACTGAACTGGCCTACAAGAATCAGGTTTGTTATCTGTGTGTAAAAACGACAGAACATGGAAATCAATGGAGAGAACAATCTATGGGGCAGACAAGTTTGGTGAAAAGAAACCCAATGGATAAGGACAGGCAGATCTCTCAGCTCGGCCTTTAGTGAGACTGAAGCTGACAATAGAACCAGGTTTGTCTGTGTGAGAAAACATTGATGATATGAAGATGTTTTCCTGAATTGGTGTTATCAGTTATTTCTTTGCATGATTTGTATTGCATGTGTCTGTGCTAGAGATGGGCTCCCAGGGGCCAGTTGTGTCTTTATCTTGCTGTATGGGGTCCAGCTTTTAAAAGGGGGCAAATAGAGAGTCAGTGATTCATTCACGCTGTGTTTTGGGAGATAGATTCCTTTTTCTAGCTGGGCAATCCCTCTCAGTCACTTGCAATCTCCTTTTCTTGCTCTCTGTGTTCATCAGTTCGCCACCCATGAAAAGCAGGCTCACGATAACTGGGTATGTATGATGAAGTTACTGAAGTTATCATTGGTTTCCGTCCATAAGACAATAGCCTCTTCACATTAGATCATCAGTGGCCATCAAAGACAACGGGCCGCTGCGCTGCTCCCCCCAAGTGAAGAAGCTTATTCGTGCAGCAAAGGAATGTTTCGTTCAGAATCCCAATACAGTAAAAAGTGTCAGCTGATCTTTACATTTCTTTATATTTCTGTTTCATGTGATTCTGTATCACAGAGACACATTTAAATTGGACGTTCAAGGGAAGCTTAAGTATACAGTCGCTTTCTGTTTTTTCCCTTTCAGAAGAATGGAGATTTTAAATCCAGGAAGAAAGAGGAAAACAGGGTGTTTGCCTGACTTCCTGGTGAGGCGAGAGCAAAGGAAGATCTCCAAGGTAGTTATTAAACGCACAATAGTCACCCTTTCACTGACAGACGCATCTCTTAAGTCTCTCTGATGGTTATTGTTGAAGAGAAAGGTTATTGATACTAAAACTGATATCAACAATCTTAATGTGTCTTAAACATAAGTCTTGCTCTGTCATGTTGCTCAGAACCCGTCCCTGGAGGCCTGCGGATGAGCCCTGGCCTGGGGTCGCCCACTCCACAGCCCTGACTCTACTGGAGCACAGAGAGCACTTTCCTCGCCGGGGGCCGTACAGACCCCACCACTTCTGTACTGGCGCCTGTTTGGCAAATCAGCCCTTTTGTTTTCTCCTCTCCCATCAGTGTGAGGTCTGCCCCACCCAGGGATGTGTCACCGGTTGCCCCCTTCTCCTCCACACCACATGGGATACCAGCCAGTGAGACCCCTTCCCCAGGAGAACATCTGAGCACATCAACGGGGCACACACGTGTCATTCACACGCCAGGAGCTGTGTGCACCATTTTTTTGTTGGTCTGTTTTTTTAAATTGGGTGTAATTTAATTGGTATTTTATTGAAGCTTTCTAGTACAAACATACAAACCAATACATATTTTGAAATGATCAGGGTATTACATTACAGGATGTTGTGAATTTGTCGTGCCATAAAGAAATACAATACACAAGTTGTTAAACAATACAAGCTTATTTTTGTGTTTTATCTCTGCTGTTTAGCATCATAGTATTTTAATGCCACAATTAAATGTAATACTAATGTTTTACATTAAAGCAGCACATACACACATTGCATTGCAGCTATAGTGATGTTACGCTCGATACCGAAGCCTCGAGGCTCGTGTCGTTTTCAGAGAAACACGTGACCGATGACAAACGAGGCTGCGCTGTCTGTAGAACCACGGGATCGGTTTGCATCGAGTGTCGGGTTGTATAAGGAAGCGAAGTGGTTGGTCAAAGAAGGGTCAAATTGAAGATGTGTACAATGTTGAATTGTTGAATAACAGTTGAATAATAAATATCAGGGATATGCACAGCTGGATTGCAAATTGAGAAGTATGTACAGTTAGATATATATGTCAGAAGTGGCGTATTTGGGGGGGGGGATTTTAAAACAAAGAAGTCGGGACGCTCAGGAATCGAACTGTGAACTTCAATCACTTATACCTGCTAAGCCATTTGAGATTATAGTTTGATATAGTATAGCGTAACTCTTTATTGATTTTATTGGAGTGTTACGTCACTTGTAATGTGTTTCACACCAGTTATGACAGCAAGGGAGCGATCATTCAGTGCTAAACTACTCAAAACATATTTGCACTCTGCACTATGACAGAAGAAAGACTTTATGGACTGGGTGCACCTGTAAGGACCTCAAACTAATGTATGTTGATGTTACTGACGAATTCGGGCATCACAACAGGAGACTTGCATTCAGAAACTCCTACATTTCCAATGAAGACACATAAGGCACACAAATTGAAAAGTGTGCATCCTCACCCGTTTCAATTACAGAGCTCCACCGAAATAGATCTCTGTTATTAGTCTGTCTAATTTTCCTGCATAATGTTGGGTGATGTGTGATTTTTGTGATATGTGGTTTATGTGGTTTACATGATAGTGATATGTGGTTGTGATGAAAATATATATTTGAGTTGATATCTGCTGGACTTCATGGAGATTTTGAGCTACGTTTTACGACTCTGAAATGACTCAGAATCGCGCATTTCAGGTATTTCATAAAAAAGAAAATTTCCTGGCTACACCACTGAATATCAGATATGTACAGTTAAGAGTACAAATGCACAACTGGTCAAAGAGGAATGAAATGGGAATGGACCTTATTTGTGAGGGTTATGGCCTCAGAAGAAGAAGCTGTGCAAGTGGCGGTTAGTCTTAGTATATTACAAATTACTTACAACAACAACAACCCTAGCCAAACTATAATTATTACTTCAGGTTATGAGTATATTATGACGTGATATCACAAGAAACCTTATTGGTTACAGCCACTGCCCATTTTCATTCTCCCGCCCTTGTCCCGATCGCCCCTCCCCCGATTCATGCGGATTCATCTGCACCTGGGAAGTTGCACCACACTTCGTCAGTAATGTTTCTGCACTGATCTATAATGATCTGGCTGCTCTAACTTATTTTTTCAAGTAGGTGTCGCTAGTGCGCTAGTATTGTGCGATACAATTGTCTGGAAAGCCTCAGTCCTTCACAAAGCCTTATTTCACCATCACTAATGATATCCACGCACCTGGCTTTCCCTCTCCTTGTTTGCGCTGCCTGGGCGGTCATGGTGTCTCTTGATCAGTTTGCTCCTGAATGAATCCATCTCCCAGCTTAAATACTAAATAGAGAGCCAGGGGTGCAGATGAAGGCAATTAGGAAAGAGAGTGCAGGTGAGTCCAGGTGAGAATGTGGGCTGGTGGCGTGCGCTTGGTAAATGAAGAATAAATCAATCCCACAACCGATAAATCAATAATAAAAGAAGTAAGATATTTCAAACAAAGAAGGAAGCAAAAGAACACACTTCATAAGTAAAAAGACAATTAAATTAAGTGAAAGAATGTATATTAATCAATCAATAAGTTAATAATTACCTGTCATGCCCCACCCATGACTTAATTGCAATGAAAGAAATAAAGTTGCCACCCCCACCTCCGACAAACTATACCCTCCCAGCTCAATGTATATAGAGAAAATAAAACATAACTTACACTCAATAATGCAGATGAATGAGTTTTCTTTCTTGGTAGTGTGGGCATCTCCCTGCACCAGTATCGTAAAAGAGATGCCCACACTACCAAGAAAGATAACTCATTCATCTGCATTATTGATTTGTAAGGTTCATTTTTAAGAATTATTTTACATAATTTGAATTTGATTTAAGTTTTTAAGTTATATAAGAAAACAAACAATTCACAGTAAGTCAAATGAAAAACAACACAAAAATGTCTGATCCATATAAACATGTATCAATGCTTCACCTTTTATCTGACCCAAAACCACTTCATTATAACCCCCCAATACGTAACACATTTACATATTACATACATCCCGATGGTCTTTCTCTGTGCTTATTTTCCTTACATTTAGATTGTCTGTCATTCATTTAATCAGCAGAGACACTGCAGTGAGGGAGCGCTTTAGACTAGTCACACCCCCCACTCCTTATAAAGGCAAGGCTTCGGGAAGCCTAGACAAATAATATGCCATCACATTCTGTGCACCTTTGTGATACAGAACCATACAATTGAAAGGTTGCAATGACAGATACCATCTTGAAATGCAAGCATTCGAGTCTTTCATTTTGCGCATTCACTGCAGAGATCGATTGTCGGTCTCCAATGTAAAGTCATTCCCTATGAGATAATATCTAATGAGTCCAACGCCCACTTCACAGCTTTCCTATTCAACAGTGGCATATTTCAATTCTATTAGGAACAGCTTTCAGCTGATATACACTACAGGTCGTCTTTGTCCTTCTTCCTCCTGCAGTAACACTGCACCAAGTCCAACACCTGAAACATCGGTTTGGACTATCAAGGGTAAATCAAAGTTGAGACTTTGCAACACAGGAGCTTCACATAAACAATGATTGCTTCAATTTTTCTTGTTTGTGGCTTGTTTAATGCAAGTAAAGACGTTGGACAGATGTTGTAAATGGTCCTCCCAAGTGTTGTTGTAGATGCTCACATCATCTATGTATGCAGCTGCATGCTCTCCAGCACCCTGTATTACTTGGTCCATTAGATGTTGAAAAGTGTCTGCCGCACTGTGAAGGCCGAATGGCATTACAGTGAAATAATAACAACCGCTTGGGGAATGGAATGCTGATTCAGACAAAAGGGGACTTGCCAATATCCCTTGCATAAATCTAAGGTAATAAGATACTTGGCTTTTCCCAGGCGCTGGATAAGGTTCAAAAGCAGATATTGTATTTATGTCAGTGAAATCGATTAAAAACAAGGACCACTGTCTTTTGTTGAAACTAATATGACAGGACTACACTACTCGCTCTGGGATGATTCTATGACCCCCATCTCTAGCATGGACTTGACTTCATTCTCAAGCAAGGGCAATAGCTTAGCAAGAATTCTGATGAATTGGCTTTGTTGATTTATTCGCAATATCATGTTGTGTGAGGTCGGTACGTCCTGGGACCTCACTAAATGAATGCAGTGGTATACAGTCTTTTAACTCTTCCTCTTTCAGAAAGATGAGAAGTCTACCTCTGGTTGTCTTACCGAGGACATGGAGAAGTATTGCTCAGTCATGTCCTCTTCTTCAGCTATGGCTTTCGCTAACAAGAAATCCAGGACTTCGATAAATTCACATGATATATGGATTTCTTATCGTGGCTGTCAAGTCTATAGATTTCATACATTACAGTTCCAAGCTTACCCAGCAAGTCTTTCAAAGTAATATCTGCCTTCTGCAAAGTCTCCTATATTATATAACATGTCTATCCCTGGCTCTTCAGGCACTTCAACCGATTCCACAGGTATACATGTTCCCCAGAATGTTTATCTGCACCACTGGCACCTAGTTGTGCATATTATCATGACATCTGCTGCATTACAGTTTTTCTCGATTGCTTGAGCACATTTCAACCAAACAGAATTAATTTTTTCAAAACAATTAACACTCGCTCCAAAGTGATACATGTCACAAAATCAAACACAGTATAATTTGTCATGCAATGAAAAGTTATTTCCATCAATCAGTTCACAATGGCACAATAATAACTAATTATGGGCATCAGTATGACATTGTCAACCCTGTACAGTTCTCTCTGTCTTCTTTTGCTTGTTTGTAAAATAATGCATAAATGATCAGTTAACATTTCACCACAGCATGATCTGAACTCATGTTCTCTGAGTGACTCAGAGGCATATCAGACCTCACCAGCTCTCTGTATTGTTCTGTATTGTATTTGCATCTGTTAACAATAAAAGCCCACAGAAATTCTCCATAAAGCAATACTTTTCATACATAATGCAATAATGCAAGGGTAGGACACCTCTGCTATACAGGAGTGTCATATATTATAGAGTGAACGTCATAATGACTCTCTACTGCAATGATAGCCTACATTAGAGGGTGACATCATATTGCAAATATAATACAGTGAACGTCATAGTGACAGTATATAGTAATAATTACATTTATTACAGTGTGGCATTGTTGTGAATCTTTATTGTAATTGTTGCATATATTACAGGGTAACATTATCACAGTGTCTCTATAATGACAGCATACAATATCAGATATATCATCATGAATATACACTATGAATCACAGCTGAACAGCACAGAGAGATGCTTTTTTGGCCATAGTGGGCGTCACACAGCCACGGCAGAGCGACACAGAGACAGACACACACAGCAGCACGTCTCCTGACTGTTCTTATCTTGAAACACATATCATGAAGATGGAGAACAATCCCCCCTGGGGTCCCAGCACAGACAGCAGCAATGCTCTCAGGTGCCATCTTCTGCCACTTCAGACTGATGGGGGGGAAGTCTGGGGATTCTCTGTGCCCTCTTGTTTCGCCCCCCTCCACCACCTCTTCCCTAGGAGCTATGAAGGCCAGTTGATGCAAGACTGACCAACTGACCTGGACTGTAGTCCTTCTTAGTCTCCTCACAGTGCTGATGTCGACTGTCCTTCATCTCCTGAAATAAAAGCATAAACAAACAAATCTCTCACTATAAAACATTTGTTCACAGGATGAAAAACTGATTCTCGTGTACTGAAACTGATTTAATATAATATATAATATAATATATAAATACATAATAATAATAATAATAATAATAATAATAATAATAATAATAATAATAATAATGCAAGGGAATGTGTAGAGACAATTTACATATAATTTGACTCCATTACTGTGTGCATCCCTGAGTCTATCGCAAGTTGATAGAAACACTGGTGTCAGCCTGGTGTGAAATGTCGACCTCATACCTGAGTCAGGGCCTGTCTGCGGACACAGTGCATGTATGGCTTGGGATGGTCCTCAATGGCGCCAGAGTATGTTTGGTAGCACACCATGCAGTCGACCTGCGGCTGGAAGACAAAGCATGGAGGAATGAGAATGAAGCTGTGATGAAGACCATGGAAGGCTGGGAGTGGAGGGTTTTAAGGCTGGGGGTTTTCAGGGCTTGAGTTTATGGCAAGTTGGCTGGGTTGGGTTATTTCTGCAGTTGTCTCGACCCAGAGGGACTGTGTGCAGCTAGGCCAAAGGAGGCAATTTTATTTTGAATTGCAGTCTGTCTGTGCTTTTATATATATATATATATATATATATACACTCACCTAAAGGATTATTAGGAACACCATACTAATACTGTGTTTGACCCCCTTTCGCCTTCAGAACTGCCTTAATTCTACGTGGCATTGATTCAACAAGGTGCTGAAAGCATTCTTTAGAAATGTTGGCCCATATTGATAGGATAGCATCTTGCAGTTGATGGAGATTTGTGGGATGCACATCCAGGGCACGAAGCTCCCGTTCCACCACATCCCAAAGATGCTCTATTGGGTTGAGATCTGGTGACTGTGGGGGCCAGTTTAGTACAGTGAACTCATGGTCATGTTCAAGAAACCAATTTGAAATGATTGGACCTTTGTGACATGGTGCATTATCCTGCTGGAAGTAGCCATCAGAGGATGGGTACATGGTGGTCATAAAGGGATGGACATGGTCAGAAACAATGCTCAGGTAGGCCGTGGCATTTAAACGATGCCCAATTGGCACTAAGGGGCCTAAAGTGTGCCAAGAAAACATCCCCCACACCATTACACCACCACCACCAGCCTGCACAGTGGTAACAAGGCATGATGGATCCATGTTCTCATTCTGTTTACACCAAATTCTGACTCTACCATCTGAATGTCTCAACAGAAATCGAGACTCATCAGACCAGGCAACATTTTTCCAGTCTTCAACTGTCCAATTTTGGTGAGCTTGTGCAAATTGTAGCCTCTTTTTCCTATTTGTAGTGGAGATAAGTGGTACCCGGTGGGGTCTTCTGCTGTTGTAGCCCATCCGCCTCAAGGTTGTACGTGTTGTGGCTTCACAAATGCTTTGCTGCATACCTCGGTTGTAACGAGTGGTTATTTCAGTCAAAGTTGCTCTTCTATCAGCTTGAATCAGTCGGCCCATTGTCCTCTGACCTCTAGCATCAACAAGGCATTTTCGCCCACAGGACTGCCGCATACTGGATGTTTTTCCCTTTTCACACCATTCTTTGTAAACCCTAGAAATGGTTGTGCGTGAAAATCCCAGTAACTGAGCAGATTGTGAAATACTCAGACCGGCCCGTCTGGCACCAACAACCATGCCACGCTCAAAATTGCTTAAATCACCTTTCTTTCCCATTCAGACATTCAGTTTGGAGTTCAGGAGATTGTCTTGACCAGGACCACACCCCTAAATGCATTGAAGCAACTGCCATGTGATTGGTTGTTTAGATAATTGCATTAATGAGAAATTGAACAGGTGTTCCTAATAATCCTTTAGGTGAGTGTATGTGTGTAATGAGTAATTCATTCATAAAGCGCAAAGGGAGTGATGTGACTCTAACAGGCTCACGCAGGTCTACCCTGTCACACAACCTCAGTGTGGGTGAGCAGCAGAAACAGGTCAGACAAGTTCTGAACAGCAGAATCATACAGCAGGGCCACAGTGGTGCGTGTCTGAGCTCCTCCAGACCAGCAGGGGGCGCTGTGTGAGCTAGAAAGGGGCATTACTCACTCTATCATTCCGGAAAGCGCACTTCTTCGGACTGGGGTCTGCCGTCGTCGTCGGGCACCGTGTTGCCTTCAGGAGGAAGTGGTGGTGAATGTGGGACACGCTGAAACCAAACTGGAGGGGAAGACATTTTGATCAGCACAGCTCACCTGGGACAGATAGGATCAGGCTGCTGCTCTGCAGACACACTGACCAGCCCCCCCAACACAGCCGCCCTGTCCTGAACTGTCCAGAAGAGCCTGGTTGCCAGCGACAGTGATACATGCACATTGATTTAACACGTACAGTGAGGGAAAAAAGTATTTGATCCCCTGCTGATTTTGTACGTTTGCCCACTGACAAAGAAATGATCAGTCTATAATTTTAATGGTAGGTGTATTTTAACAGTGAGAGACAGAATAACAACAAAAAAATCCAGAAAAACACATTTCAAAAAAGTTATAAATTGATTTGCATGTTAATGAGGGAAATAAGTATTTGACCCCTTCGACTTAGTACTTGGTGGCAAAACCCTTGTTGGCAATCACAGAGGTCAGACGTTTCTTGTAGTTGGCCACCAGGTTTGCACACATCTCAGGAGGGATTTTGTCCCACTCCTCTTTGCAGATCCTCTCCAAGTCATTAAGGTTTCGAGCCTGACGTTTGGCAGCTCGAACCTTCAGCTCCCTCCACAGATTTTCTATGGGATTAAGGTCTGGAGACTGGCTAGGCCACTCCAGGACCTTAATGTGCTTCTTCTTGAGCCACTCCTTTGTTGCCTTGGCTGTGTGTTTTGGGTCATTGTCATGCTGGAATACCCATCCACGACTCATTTTCAATGCCCTGGCTGAGGGAAGGAGGTTCTCACCCAAGATTTGACGGTACATGGCCCCGTCCATCGTCCCTTTGATGCGGTGCAGTTGTCCTGTCCCCTTAGCAGAAAAACACCCCCAAAGCATAATGTTTCCACCTCCATGTTTGACGGTGGGGATGGTGTTCTTGGGGTCATTCCTCCTCCTCCAAACAGGGCGAGTTGAGTTGATGCCAAAGAGCTCGATTTTGGTCTCATCTGACCACAACACTTTCACCCAGTTCTCCTCTGAATCATTCAGATGTTCATTGGCAAACTTCAGACGGGCCTGTGCATGTGCTTTCTTGAGCAGGCAGACCTTGCGGGCGCTGCAGGATTTCAGTCCTTCAAGGCATAGTGTGTTACCAATTGTTTTCTTGGTGACTATGGTCCCAGCTGCCTTGAGATCATTAACAGGATCCTCCCGTGTAGTTCTGGGCTGATTCCTCACCGTTCTCATGATCATTGAAACTCCACGAGGTGAGATCTTGCATGGAGCCCCAGACCGAGGGAGACTGACAGTTATTTTGTGTTTCTTCCATTTGCGAATAATCGCACCAACTGTTGTCACCTTCTCACCAAGCTGCTTGGCGATGGTCTTGTAGCCCATTCCAGCCTTGTGTAGGTCTACAATCTTGTCCCTGACATCCTTGGACAGCTCTTTGGTCTTGGCCATGGTGGAGAGTTTGGAATCTGATTGATTGATTGCTTCTGTGGACAGGTGTCTTTTATACAGGTAACGAGCTGAGATTAGGAGCACTCCCTTTAAGAGAGAGCTCCTAATCTCAGATCGTTACCTGTATAACAGACACCTTGGAGCCAGAAATCTTGCAGATTGATAGGGGATCAAATACTTATTTCCCTCATTAACATGCAAATCAATATATAACTTTTTTGAAATGCGTTTTTCTGGATTTTTTTTGTTGTTATTCTGTCTCTCACTGTTAAAATACACCTACCATTAAAATTATAGACTGATCATTTCTTTATCAGTGGGCAAACGTACAAAATCAGCAGGGGATCAAATACTTTTTTCCCTCACTGTATATGGTGCTGACAGCATGGGCGGAGCATCACAATTGGTTTATGTCTAATTATCCTTAACTATATGATCAGGTTAAATCTTCGCCTGATATTTCAACCTGTAAAATAATTATATGGATTACAGAAAGAAATATTATGAAAATACATATTACATAAACAAAAAGGGGCCAGTTTTTGCATATTGGAAATCTAACGATCACATATGTCTACTATATCTTAAAATGTGTTTGTTCTGTTTGGGAGACACAGAATCCTGGGCTGGGGGGACAAGTCTGAGGGACGGTGGTCAACACAGGCGCCCCTCTGCCCCAGGTAGTGTTTGTCTGATTCCATGTGACCAGGAGGTCAGATACCATGTGACCAAGAGCTGAAGCCTGTTGACACTGAGGCTCTTGTTTTTAGGACAAATAGCCAGTTTGGTTTCCAGCTGTTTATGAGCATGGTGGCACAACAACGCAACACAATGTAACACTACAAACAAAACCACAACTCAAGAGAATATTTATTATTATTATTATTATTATTATTATTATTATTATTATTATTATTATTATTTATAATTATGTATTAATGTAATGTATTTATGCTTATATTACTGCTTTAATTTCTAACAGACTATACCTCAATTAAGCACTCTAATTTACTGTAATGAATTACACTCCAGATAAACAATTTTAATAGTACACTACAAATGTAGTCCATAATTCAAAGTCCAATTCATGGTTTTCAACATGCAAATCGTCTCAAAACATTTGTTTATTTAATTATTTGTCTCTTTGTTTTGAAAAGACTTATTGAAAGTACTATTTTAATATTTAAATCAAAAGCAATACTTCCATAAGGATATGAACACCTACAATTATGTATTATTTAATTTTGTTATATTCCTTATGATTTCCATTTACTCTTATTGTAAAATTGGAACTCAATATGATGGTTGTGCAGATTGTCATATTTTTTAAGAAAATGTCTTTAGTACACATTTTTTGAGATTGGTAATGTGTGCTAATGTGTGAAGTGTTTGTGTAGGAACTCCAGGGTTTCTACCATCATGACAGGATGAAACCTAAGAACCTTCTTGGTGATCAGCTCAAAGTGCAAACTGATAATAATATAGCATTTCCCTCAGAACAGCTCATGCCATTCCTGTTGTGTGGTGACCACAGCGTGAGGGTAAAAGGCAAACACATTCATGTCCTTGCAAATTATACGCTACCTTGTGAATTGCTGTAAGAGATACATTCAATAAACTGCTCACTGTGGACTCCCTAAAGTCTGCCTTTATTTTAGTAAAGATGCACACGCACACGCACACGCACACACACACACACACACCTATACACACCACACACACACACACACACACACACACACACACACACACACACACACACACAGAAGTTAAAATAAGCCGTACCTCTTTTTCCGACCTGGTCTGGCTTTTGAAGAAAAGGTAAAGCAGTTTATTGTTCATTTGGGAATTGAACGTTTCAAGGGCCCAATCGACTCCTATCTTGAAATCATCAGGCAGTTTGTCGTACTCTTCCTGCCCCTCGGTGGGGGCCAGCAGGGCCCCTGCAGTGAGCAGCAGCACAGGCAGCAGTTGGTTCATCTTCCTCTCAGCGCTGGGGGAGCAGCAGGTCTGAGGACTGGGCTCTGTGGCCCCTCAGCTCCCTCCAGCCTGCAGAACAGTAACTCCCCCCAGATACTCCCTCCCTGGCACAGAGCCCCTAATGTTGCAACAGGATGTTTTGCGTCCACAGCACAACTGTGGGTTTCCAAACGAGAAGGCGGCTCTGAAGGATTGTGTTATTCCTGGGTTTTGTCTTTGTTTTTATCACTTTAAAAGCATAACTATGTGCCACTAGATACTGAATTTATACAGTGACATATGCATTAACCCTCACAGCCCACAGAAATTCTCCATAATGCAATATTTTGTAATACAGTCCTATATTTTTCTTCATGTAGCTTTGCTTCAAATGGTTGCACTTCTTGTAAATTCGCAGGCTTCCTTTAACTGTAAATGACCTCCCTGTAGAGAAATCTGAGAATGTGCCCCCCCCGACACAAACACTGTGGTCCCTCAGCTCCCTCCAGCCTGCAGATGATTAACTTCCATGTCTGACAGAGATTTGAAGGCTGATTAGGCAATAACATCAACTCTCTGCACAGCACAGTCACGCTGGTTTTAATTCCTGGCTCAAGCAAGCAACGGACATTTCTGAATCTAATCTAATGGGAAACTGTAACAAGGACATATTTCCTTTAATATTTAAAAACATAAAACGACTTTGGGATCAAGCCATGATTTCAGTCCTAATCTGACCTATTCATGTTTGTATGATTTTATTGACTCGTCTTTGTATACAGCAACCCAAGCAATGTGTACAACTCTTAAAACAAGATGACAAACTGAGTGGTGAAATGTAACATTGGAAATGCACTTGGGGGTCATAATTGGAAATAGCTTTCTCTATGTGATAATGCAAGACAGCTTAATTTGATAATTAGTTTATCAATAGATAAAGCTGTCAGGAAATGGTGGAATTAGTTAAAATGCTCAGCATTTGTATACATGCCACAGAGCATGATAGGATGTTAATTGCTTAATTGTGTCATGCAGTACACCTGTTTGGAGGCATCTGCATTCATTATGTTCCTCCACTCATTTATTCAGGTTTTTCCTTTAGTCTGTATTTGGTTCCTGTACAAAGAAAGGAAAAGTTGCAAGTGTTCCACTGGTGGTATGAACACAGCAGTGCTCAGTGGTATATACAGTTGCATCATTGTGTGAATTTGACTTAGTGGCCATTGTTCTACAGTCCAATACACAAGCTCAAAATATTACTCTGTGATTATAATACTGCAGCATCTACTGTAAATCACATGCCTTATCCTTGTTGTTCACAGAATGATGGAATTGGATGCAGGGGTCAACCACCACAAATTCATCTACATGGATGAAGTAGGCTTCCACCTGGCGAGTTGTCGATGATGGCGTCAGAATATCGTTGGACTACGATTGTATTTCAATTATTAATAAAATAATCAATCAAAGTTACTGATGTTTTGGACATCAGGATGTTGAGAGTTGAGTACATTGGAATGCTGTCTTGAAATAATTAGTCAAAGCAATTGTAGAAAAAATACGAGAGGCGAGAGGTGTGTCCGTCTCCACAGAAACCCCTCCAGCTGTAACTCAGTCTCACCACTGTGCTGCGATGCCTTGGTCCACAGGGAGGAGGACCAACCCACAGGTTTGGTGTCCAGGACTGTGTCCCCCCTGTGATCTGGGGCTGCTAGTCAGTAAACAACGAGGTGAGCACTGATGGCTTTCATTCTATGAAGAAACAGTACTGTTGAGTAGTGGTTAGGGCTCTGGACTCATGACTAGAAGGTTGTGGGCTCAAATCCTGGGTGGGGCAGTGCTTTTGTACCCTTGAGCAGGTAGCTCACTTAGCTCCAGTAAATGCCCAGCTGTATAAATGGGTACAAATGTAAGTCACCCTGGATAAGAGCGTCAGCTAAATGACAAAAATAATAATAATAATGAATAACATAAATGGGTTGATTATATTTTTATTTTGGTAAATACCCCTAAAAAAACTGAAACGCTACCAGTTCTCCTCTGAAGGGGAGTGTCCGAGGGGGAGTTACTGTTCTGCAGGCTGGAGGGAGCTGAGGGGCCACAGAGCCCAGCCCTCAGACCTGCTGCTCTCCCAGCGCTGAGAGGAAGATGAGCCGCCTGCTGCCTGTGCTGCTGCTCACTGCCGGGGCCCTGCTGGCCCCCACCGAGGGGCAGAGCCCCTTCCACCTCAACCAGCTGGAGCAAAGAGCTGTGAACGCTGTTATTAAACACTTCAATGGGAGTAACCGCTTGAAGAAAGCCTTCCACATCCACACAGAGTCAAGGGTGTCTGCGACCACTGTCACAGAGGTGAGGAGAGCTGAGTTTCTGACTGGTTGTCGGGGGGGTGGGGGGTGGTTGGGGGTGCAGCCCATCCTACACACACACAGCAACTCCAGATTTTTCTGCACAGCTGGTTAATGGAACCACTATAGATAATGTGATGCTGTTCCTCTGCTGTGAGATCTGTCTGTGTTGCTCAGGCTGGTGGGACCTTCCACAGCTTGGAGATCTATGTGAAGGAGACGGACTGTCCTCATGATGTCCCCTCAACACAGGACTGCAAGATCCTGCCCAGCGGGGTGAGTAGTGCAGCCCTCAGGGCACTCTGAGCACAGCGGCTGAACACTGGACCACAGACACACACCTGTCACCTGTCTGTCCCTGCCTGTCCTGGTCACTGTGGGTGCAGATGGTCCCGGTGCTGGGAAGGACGGCCCAGACACCAGCACTGCTCCTGTGAGGCAAGGGGTTCAGATGAACCTGAGGCCCTCGCTGGGGCTGAGTTGTGTGCTGCAGTTTATCAGTTAAAGAGCTGCCCTGTTTCATGTTTTGTCAATAAATCCGTGGTCACTGACACAGACTGATAAGGAGTTTGCCTTTCTCTGTTGTCGCAGTCTGTCCTGTTTACTGTCCCTGCTCTCTCTTCTGTGTGTAAAGGCACTGAGGATCTGTAAGGCATGCTTTGCAGTCACTGCCCCCGAAGACTTCCACAGCGCCAAGAGATACATCGACTGCACCCCTGTACGAGTCATGAACAAGGTCAGAAACGCCTGGAGTGTGATCTTAACTAGCTGGTGTAGAAGACACAATAATGGTTATAGTTGCAGTAAAAAGAAAATAATATTGAAATTATTTACTTTTGTATTTTACATGTAATTTCTTTTCTTTTTAGAGGCGACAGGACCATGCAGCTCAAGAGTGTAAAAACATTCATGACAAAGTCTCAGATTATCTTCCAAGGGATTCAGTTCGTAGGGTTCCTGAACCATATTACTCAGGGATGTCTATGTCTGCCTATTATCCTAAGCAAATTCCTCAAGATGTCATCAAAGTCCTCAAGATTGACACGTCTGCTGCCCCACTTTCCCAGTAGTGTCGCCTGGCCACCTCCATGTCTGGGCCCTCAATCAGAGACCCAGGGGCTGCAACTCCGGTGCCAGAGACCCTGTCCTTCAGCTCCAGCCAAGTTCTGCCAGTTTAAACCAGTGGATGACATTTCCCCCACAATGCCAGTGTGGCTGATGACGGTGCTGATCAGTGGGCTGTAATAAAGTGTCCTGTCTGTCCCTGAGGCCTGTGTCGAGTGTCTGTGCTGCCCCCCACCCCCTGTGCGTGTGTCTGTCCTCTCCTGCAGATCTCCCCTCAGTCTCCCTGTGCGCTGGTGCTGCTCTGCAGACTCAGTGTGCAGCCGCTGCGCTGCGTCTCTGCTCTGGGCCTCTCCAGTGACCCTGGGCATCAATCAATCAATCACTTTCTATTGTGTATAGAGCCTTAACCACAGGTCACCACATATTTAAGACAAAAAGAAAGACAGCACCATCAGGTGCAGAGGAGAGTGAGACCCAAACACTCTGCAGGACAGAGACACAGTTCTGGGGTCCAGGGCCCTGATGCGTTGCCCCCTGCCCCACTCCGGCCCGGGAATTAATGGTGAGAGCAGACTTGCCTGTATAAAGACAAAGTAGTCTTGAACAGTTTACACAGGAAAACTCGAGTTTATCCATCAAAGGTTGATATTTTTACTTTCAGAATTACATACATAGTATACATGACTTGACCTTCAAATGCACCCTATACTCTTCATGATTGAAGACCCTGTATAGGAAAGTTGAAGAAAGTGTTTTGTAATAACTATATAATGTTTTATATTAATACTAGCAGACAGACTGAGCAAATTAGATTTATCGGGCTAAGCAAAAGGTCAACAAGGTTCATTTATTAGAAATTCCTGTTAGTGATATAAGATCCCACAGTGCCGAAATAGCCCACAGCCGTTTGTTAAAAGTCTGTTTGTAGGACTTAATTGCTTCCCTAGATTGGCAGGAACTGTTTTGTTAACGATTGAGGGACAGTTGTAAAAGATGACAGTGAGACCGGACTTCTCGGCAATATATCAAAGAAAGTCATTTGGTTTGCAGATCTCCCCCCAGGAAGACAGATCGTAAACCGACTCGGACTTTTGATTGGATGAACAACCACAATATTCTACGTCATCTTCCTATAAAGCTTCACTCATATTTGTAAAAACTAAGTTCTCACTGAAGGAAATCCCTGACGTGGTGCTTCCAAGCCGGATTGTTAATAAAGTTTCTATTTGCTTTAAGTCTATGTTGTATCTCAATAACTACAGTGAGTATTGAGTTCAAAAGGTCTGTTAGAATGAGTATAGTTGCTTTATGCTTTCTCAATAAAAGCTTCAAAGAGATGGGATACTTTACTTTTATTTATTTGTGACCAGTTAGACTATGTCTTAAATGTAATGCATCTTACCACAAGAAACAGAGATGCCCTCAGTAAAACACGAGAAAGCCATCCAGTGATTGACATGAGCTATTCTGTAAATATCTCTGCAATATGGATTTATTTATTTATTTGAGTACAATCATGGTAAAAGCCAAAACCTTGACCCACCCACTAAATGCCAATTACGATCATGTTTGAATTTACAAATAGCACAAAGTGACTTCTAACAATAAATAAATAAGATAAATAAATAAATTAAATAGGGTAACAGATTTGTAGAGTGATTCATGGGTAGGATAAAGTCTTGATTTTTAGCCCCTAATTAAATAAACATTAATCTACAAACAGGTCTGAAAAGTCATCATGCTTGGGTAAACATGGGTATGTTTTCGCAAGTAGCATAAACAAATCAGGAATCTGGAATTCCCCAGCTGGCAGGTTTCAGTGCAGTTGAACGCAGTGCTTACTGAAGCAAATTCTCATCTAATTGCAGTGTGCGATCGGCAACATGACCAGAAAGACTGAGGAAGAAATGTATTTTCACAGCACTGCATTTCACACTTTATGCAGAAACTCCCAAAAGAAAAATAAATAGTGATGTCATATTGTGCAAAAAGTGTAGATGGAGGAATGACAGAGAGTCTCATAAGTCATCCCATAATAATCTAATGCAGAGAAAGAGCTTTTTTTTTTCATTTAGCTGATGGCCTCATTGTCATTAGGGCTATAGGAAGGGCATCTGGACATTTGAGCCCTGTTCGCATATATTAGCCAATTTATTCTTTAGCACCCCTTAACAGTACTTTTACTATTGTACTACATCAGCCTTCATACAGGCATAGGCTTCAACCCATTTTAGAAAATATATACATTTGTATAAGTATATATTCATAACCACAACATTTAGGCATTTTAACAAAATGTATTTGCATATGAACAAAAGCACACCAAGGGGGACGATTTGCAGTTGTTACTATAAAACCTGGGACATACCAATTTAAAAGACTGCTTCACACATCCCCCCACACATGTCCCCGTGTTGCCTGTGTGGCAAGTGACTGTGGGGTAACCATGTCTTAGAAGATATTTGAGCTCTGGAAGGTGCAGTGGCCAGTTGCAATTTCCTGGAGCGTTTCACAGCGCATCCCAGATTGTTTTTATCCTGCCCTTGGTCGTAAGGGGTCCAATATCAGTTTCATACACATATGATTCACAATGTACATATCAGATATATTCATAAGATCTTATTAATATCATAGTAGTAATTATAGCAACTCTTTAGAGAATATAGTTAATAATTATTAGTTTAATAATTGCAGTTATTAATTGAAGAGGGGTACAATAATAGGAATAGAGGGGATCACGGGATGCTCAGGGATCGGTGTAGACGCTGCTAAAAGTCTGATGCTGCATGTGGTTACTGAGTGTCCCATGGTGGACTGCCAGCAATAACATGGCAACCACAAGGAGGAAGTACACAGAGAACCATCGGACTAAAAAAGAGTTGAGAGTAAAGAACAGAATGTACGTGCCTCAGTCTTGGGTTGAAAAAGGAACTTGTTCTATAAAGAGGGTAAATGGGAACAGAACGAGTTCAATGAAAGATTGTATATTGATAAGAAATGCCTTACATGGAGTTGTTTTTCCCACAGTGTATGTGTGCTCCGAGGTCTGCCGCTAAAGAAGAACTGAAAGATTTTATACACCATAATTATATATATGTGTCTGACCTCTTCCTGAGCTGCTTGTGTACGCATAAACTTCGCTGATCAACGCACTCTACATTTCCAATCTGAGTTATTGAAGGGAAACACCTGGTGGAGGTTGTCCTGCGGTTTCTTCATTAATCAATTATTATTGTTTCAGTTTATTTTACAACAAACTCTCACAAACATATATTTGTAATTAATTTCATAGTATTGGGAACAATTCCCAATAGAATTTAAATAGTTTTTCAGTGTTATTATTATTAATAATGCAATCATTACTATCTCTCTCTCTCAGTGATCTCAGGCTGCTCGTCTGGCAGGCGAGTGGGGGGAGCTGAGCCCACAAACACTGTCACTGCACCCGCCCCCCTGCCCCCTCCTTTTCCAGGGGGGTTCTTATTTCTTCTGTCTGCTTGATACTTTCTGAAACTGATTACTGCCAGACAGTTTCGAAAACTTTAATCTTACTATGACTGTCTCATTCAATTATTTATAAGAACATAACAACATAAGAAAGCGTCCAATCGAGAGGAGGCCATTCGACATATGTGTATATATAGCTGGCAGGCTATATAAATATATATATATAAATACACACAGACACACTATTTTGTATATTTATTACTATAAACTATTTTGTATTATTTATTATACTTTATGTTTTTAATTGATACATTAACCTGAGACTATAACCCCAATAATTAAGTTTTATATAGTCACAACAGCTGGCAGTGACAGCTGAAAGCTAGTTAAAATAGGTTTCATGTCAGTAAAGTATATCAGTTAGAGAACAGCACTGGGAACTTGGTGATCTGAGTTTGAGTCCTGATCAGAACTTGTTACTTTCTTATGTGTACATTATTATTATTTTTTTAAATATACAATTTCCTGTAGTTAAATGGTATCAGAGTAGAACGAACAATTAGAAGGCGATTAAGAAGGATTTTTAATTATCCTAATTAGAATTGCGTTTCAATAACACGCTTCAGGGAACATGAACTAGTAGCAAATCAGCCAGCAAGGTTAATATCCAGATAGAGTGGATCATTATTTGAATTCAGCCAAACTTAATGTAACAAATCAATAATGATAATAATAATAATAATAATAATAATAATAATAATAATAATAATAATAATAATAATAATAATAATAATCCATCCACATATGCACTGAATGTAACACTTTAGTGAAAAAAAATAACAAACACATTTGTCAGAAGGACTGACCTTCCACATGTAAGCACTATATTTTCTAATTGTTCATTCTGTCATGGGGATGAATTGTCATCGGGGAGGAATTGTTATAGGGGCGAATTGTCGTGGGACGAATTGTTGCGGGGACCAATTATCATGCTCCATTGATGATCAGCACAGATGTTTCACCAAGATCTTGCTTTTACATCTAATTTACTTTTAAACTTGCATTTATTAAACATGCACACTGGGAAAGAGAAAATACAGTGATTAATATTGCAATATTAATATTCAAGAAAATGAAAGTCCCCAAAATCTGCAAGTTGGCATTAAATCTCAATTCACCATCTCTTTTCGACCGTCTACATTTCTCTTTTAGACACTCCAACGATATTCCCAAATATCTGCCCTGGCATTAAAAGAATCAGACACAAATTATATCACTTTGACAAACATAAACAAACACACACAATAGTTTCTTTAGGGATTAAACAAAAAAAACCTGTGGAAGTTTTTTCTTTAAATAGGACAAAAAAACGATGACCTGCAGTCACATATAAATACTCAAAATATTTCACCAACTAGAATTTCCGACTCTCTATCTCCGACTTTCCACTCTCCTCTGATAAGATTCTCTGAATGATGTCTTCTTTCATGGCTGAGCAGGCCTGTCCGGGATCAGTGAGAGGAGCAGGACTCTTAACTCAGTTTGGAGAGCAGAGAATTTCCCTTCGTCTTTCAGACACTATGGTTTTCCTCCCCTGGAGACCCGGGCAGGTCAGCTCAGATGCTCCAGTCAATCATTCTGTCCGTGAAACCAAATTGTGCTGGAAGAAAGATCTGGAGTCGGCAGTTCTAATTAGAATTTATTATGTGCACGGGAAAAAACAGCAGAGCACAGCAACAGAAAGCATTAAACAAGTATAATGCTGTTTTTCCAATTTTTTTAAGGAAGTACAAAGCTTATATATCCATTCTGGGACATACCCTCAAGGGGTTTGACATTTTACAAACAGTGTCTGATTGGTCATCTAAATAACTATGACAGTAATTTAATTGGTATTCTAAAATAAGCCTGGAAGGTAATTTGCCAATAACAGGATAGGTTTGAATCAATTAAACTTTAATAAGAAGCAAGTAGAGAATGTAAGTTGCTGATAAACTAAAAAGAGTTAGAAAGTTAGAAAATAACAGGTTCTCATAATTCATTGGAAAGAATGCAAGCAAATTAATAGTTACTGTGAGAAAACTACAGGGTCACAGCACACAAAGCACAGATGCACAAAATGATCTCTATTTTTCTCCACACTGCCTTGGCATCAGGCACATACACACATTACATTTGTCAGTACAGTTTAGCCAGCACATGACCACATTCTTTGAAAACTCTGGGTTCGTTTTAAAAGTCAGTGTGTTGTCTCCATCACCTTAATGTGGTTAAACCTCTCTGTGATACAGGCCATACAGACAGCATGCAGCAATTAACACTCTCAACAAGTAAGGTAATCAACCCAGTGGAAATATTTACACGCGTGTCACCAATCTGCAGAAAGAGAGAATCTGACTGCACATGGCAGACAGCTGAGAGGACACTGCAGATTGCTGATAGCCCTGCTCTCCCCGGGCATTGTCTCCCTAACCACGGAGAAGACAGTCATTACAGCACATCTAGCAGTGATTACCACAGGAACGTTCACTCGCTTCATGCTGATTAGAAACCAACATATTAAATTAAACAAAGTGATCTTTCTCTACATTGGCTGCAGAATTAAAAACCTGCTGCACTGGGACCCTGTGGGACGGGCTCTTTTATACAGTCCTCCAACCAGGTGACTCTTTTGGCTGTAATTAGCTCTGCGGTAGAGGAACTGATGACACTGAGACCCACTGCTGTCTCTCCAGGGCAGGAAATCACAGCCTCTATGCAGAGCTGCTGTGCTCACAGGAATGGCTGCTGCTCTGCTCCTCTTCCTGCTGCCGCTCCTCTCTCAACTCCCAGGTAAAAGACTTTCAATCACTCCTGCGTGTGTGGAGACACGTTTGCAGGGGTTTCTCACTTTACACTTTACACATTACATCACACAATGTTCACTGCAGTCTTTCTTTAATGGCCTCTTGTTCAGTGATTATTTTGCCATCAGGCATTTGCAATTGTGTCCAATTTCCTTTGCAACAACTGTAAGGAAAGCTACGGATTTAACATGGAATATGTGCCTTAGGGCCAGATTCAATCAAAACATTGACCCACCCGCTAATAGAAAACTACAGAGCTGTACTCAGTTGCGGCTGCATTTTCAGAAAGATGCCACTTTCTTCTAATCATAAATGTAACCACTATGATGTACAGGTTTGTAGTTTGCTATTAGCGGGTGGGTCAAAGTTTTGACTGGCCCTTAGTCTAGCTTTATTAAATATTTGAAAATATTCTTCTCTTCTTGATTAATGATTAATTTATGAGGTCTGGAGTAAAAGGTTGAAATGTCTAAAGCAAGTAAACAACCTTATAGATAACTGTGGTTTGGTGGAAACCAGAACACAGAACTATGAAGAATTAGTGTATAAAATGGTAGCTCTTCTAGCAGTAATTTGAGTATCTCTGAGCTGAGCTCCCATCACGTGTTGCTGAAACTCTGAGCTGACTTGTTAATTTGGTGTTTTCAGTAAAAAGAGAGTCAATTTCTCTTCCAAGATAAAACTCTTACACAGCTTGGTCATGTAACACACGTGAAACAAATACCCAAACAAAACACATATGTGCAAAACTAGTATAACATTTGCAAATCTAATTGTATAAACCCCTGTATATTACATTATACATAAAACTATATATGCAATATATAGTGTTCTTATTCTACTTGTTGCTTCTTTTTGTATTTTGATGTATAGTAAAATTACAGCAAAATACATAAATGTGAAGTATTGTATTTACAAATTAGCCACACATGTACAATAGACGAACTTAAACTCTTACATGTGCAACATAATTACAGTATTTCAGTCACAATAGACCATATTTGTTGCTGTAATGACATTTATTACAGGAATCAGAATATGATAACAGATCATTGATGTACTACAGTTTTTCATAATTTCAAAACACAATTTTGGAAACTTTGTCCATTTTACAAAACTCCAACACAAAAAACAAAACAATAAAACACAAATGTGAACATAAGGGAATGCTTTATACATTTGCAAAACTATCAGTTGTATGTTTTGCATAACCCCATGCTTAGACCAAATCTAGAATTAGTCATGTTTTTACATGCAGAACAAATATATCATTGAATATATGGTATATTAAATATATATTTCAAAAATATTTTGATAATCCATGTATTTATTATAATGTTGTAGAAAAAAGATTAATCAAGCGCACATCTAAATATCTTAGAAGGTGCTGGGTATCGAAATAGATCATATAGAATAAACACTTACTACAGCTCCAAATGTTTCACAGGTTTTTAGCAACATTTTGATATACCAGAGATCTTCATCAGAATATGAAAGACATTTGCAAACTGTCTGGTTAAATACTTAGTTAATTAGTCAAATACACACAGGTGATTAAAACCACAAATTATTCAATCTCATTAATGAGAGTTAATACACTTAATCTTGCCACAATTCCATCAAAATACCTGCTAGCATCGTCTCTTTTATAATAATTTTAATTTGATAAATACCACAAGACACAGGTTTAAATAATTAATGGCACAAGAAATCACACATGAATGAATATACATAAGACACATGCAATTTCATATCAAACAAAAACCTGTTGAACATCAGCAAGAGTTATTTTCTTGTATTTTTAAAGATTAATCATATTCCTAATAAGAAACATACAAGTTTACAAATATATTTTCCCTCACAAAAAAGATTTTAAATCAAATTCTTCGTTAAGTCCTTTGGGAGACATCGTATTTAAATAGTAAATCCAAAATGTCTCTCGGTGTAACAGCAATCGATAAATGTCCCCCCCTCTTCTTGATGTCTAGGCATTCAATCCCTATATATTTTAAGGATGCAATAGGATGTTTTCTCTGTAAAAAATGTAGTGCCACCGGATTCAATAAGTATACTGCTTCTGTGTTCGATGATGCTAGTCTTAAGACTCCTTTTTGTTTTACCAATGTATGCTAGACCGCAGGGACATTTAATCATATAAATAACATTTTGCGTATTACAAGTGATAATGCCTTTAATTACAATATTTTTAGCAGATACAGGATGACAAAATGAGGAACATTTGTAGGTAAAGTTACATTGTGCACAGTGTCCACATTTATAATTACCATCAGGGATATTGCTAAGAAAAGTGGAGCGGACAACAGGAGGCAGATCTGAATATACCAGTAAGTCTCTCAGATTTGACGTTCTGCTAAATACCATGCGGGGGGGCTCCTTATAAATCTCTTTAAAGATGGGTCAGAATTTATGATGTGCCAATGTCGTCTAATAACCTTCTTCAAATGAAGTCCTAAGGACGAATATTGTGTAATACATTGTACTGGTTGAACATGTTCCATCTTTTCTTTAGGTCGTAAACTATCTGTGAACTAAATATTGATAGGATATTGATAGGATAGCATCTTGCAGTTGATGGAGATTTGTGGGATACACATCCAGGGCATGAAGCTCCCGTTCCACCACATCCCAAAGATGCTCTATTGGGTTGAGATCTGGTGACTGTGGGGCCAGTTTAGTACAGTGAACTCATTGTCATGTTCAAGAAACCAATTTGAAATGATTGGACCTTTGTGACATGGTGCATTATCCTGCTGGAAGTAGCCATCAGAGGATGGGTACATGGTGGTCATAAAGGGATGGACATGGTCAGAAACAATGCTCAGGTAGGCCGTGGCATTTAAACGATGACAATTAGCACTAAGGGGCCTAAAGTGTGCCAAGAAAACATCCCCCACACCATTACACCACCACCACCAGCCTGCACAGTGGTAACAAGGCATGATGGATCCATGTTCTCATTCTGTTTACGCCAAATTCTGACTCTACCATCTGAATGTCTCAACAGAAATCGAGACTCATCAGACCAGGCAACATTTTTCCAGTCTTCAACTGTCCAATTTTGGTGAGCTTGTGCAAATTGTAGCCTCTTTTTCCTATTTGTAGTGGAGATGAGTGGTACCCGGTGGGGTCTTTTGCTGTTGTAGCCCATCCGCCTCAAGGCTGTACGTGTTGTGGCTTCACAAATGCTTTGCTGCATACCTCGGTTGTAACGAGTGGTTATTTCAGTCAAAGTTGCTCTTCTATCAGCTTGAATCAGTCGGCCCATTCTCCTCTGACCTCTAGCATCAACAAGGCATTTTCGCCCACAGGACTGCCGCATACTGGATGTTTTTCCCTTTTCACACCATTCTTTGTAAACCCTAGAAATGGTTGTGCGTGAAAATCCCAGTAACTGAGCAGATTGTGAAATACTCAGACCGGCCCGTCTGGCACCAACAACCATGCTACGCTCAAAATTGCTTAAATCACCTTTCTTTCCCATTCAGACATTCAGTTTGGAGTTCAGGAGATTGTCTTGACCAGGACCACACCCCTAAATGCATTGAAGCAACTGCCATGTGATTGGTTGGTTAGATAATTGCATTAATGAGAAATTGAACAGGTGTTCCTAATAATCCTTTAGGTGAGTGTATTTTACATAGGAAGAGACCTGACACATATTTGGAAGCCACGGTCATTATTATTATTATTATTATTATTAGTATTATTATTATTATTATTATTAAGTCGAGTTCATCCGGGAAGGAGTTGTGTGGACCAGGTGGACGGTAGAGGACTAGAAGGAAGAGGTGAGAGGGAGAGGTGATTTCCACTGCGTGGAATTCAATGCTGTTGGTCGTGATAGAGGAGAGAGAGGGGGGGACAGAGAAGAGGAGAGAAAGGGAGAGCAGGAGCCCTGTTCCTCCTCCCCGCCCGGTAAGACGAGGGGAGTGGGACAGGACGAACAGAGAGGATAGGGAAGCAGGGGTGGTAGAGTTGTCCGGGGAGATCCATGTCTCGGTGAGAGCATGAAATCCAGAGACTGGTGAGAGGCGAAGGCGGAGATGAATTCGGCTTTGTTGGAATACAGAGAGTGGAGTAGAGGGGAGGGAGGAGGAGAGAGATGAGGTTAGAGGGATTAGGGAAGCAATGGTGTGCAGGTGCATGCCGAGAAGGAGAGAGCAGGACAGGAATCGGAGAGATCGTCATGACTTCTTGCCGTTGCTGTGCAGTGTCCCCTCGCTGGAGTCCCTGCAGCTAGAGTCCCTGCCCTTTGGAGACGTGGCCCTTCAGGACGGGGGCACTGACGGCTGCTGGCGCTGACTGCTGGCGCAGAGGTCCAGGGGGCTGTTAAATACGTCACCTGTAACTAATTAGGACAGCGCACGCCTGTGTTGCGTTGAATGACACAAGGCTGGTCAGGATGGCCCTCCCTCCCATGCAGGACTGCTAATAGCACAATTACTGGCCGCTTTATATCTGAATACAGAGAAAGACCATGCCAGACACACGCAATTACACTGAACAATAGCTTGTAGTAATGTTAAACAAATGCTAAATAATCACAGCCTACAATGTAACGCTTCTGATTTACAGAAAGTACATGTCGAGTGTGCTAAGTAAGTTGCTAAATTAACTAACAAACAGTCGCTGCTCTTACTACAATACAGGTGCAAGATATATAATTCATAGCTAAACAAGTAACCATGTAAACAATCAATGTAACTCTTAACTAAATTAGGAAACACGAGGTAAAAATGCGATACTTAGCTGTGGCGACTTGTGCGACTCCTTTGATGGCTTGCCCGAGAGTCCAGTGGCAACGACACAAACACACCGACTAATTTAAACTGTATTAGACAATAAACTCACAAGGCTGGTCAGGATGGCCCTCCCTCCCTCCCATTATATCTCCCTACATGCTTTTTTACAGATGTAGGGCCACAATACACAGTACTTTGTGTTTGGATCTGGCTCCTTGTTTTTTCCTGTCTCGCCTGTTTTTGCATTAAAAAGTGCATTAAAAACTAAAAACGAATTAAAATGACATTATATATGAAATTACACATTTTATATTTACATGGTTTTGTAAGTTCTGGTTGTATCTTACCTTTTTAAAGGCATGAAAAAACATAGATAGATGGTATTTTTTTTATTGTTTTTTGTGTGATTTTAAGCTGAATTGTGAATCTATAACAGCAAAAACAACAGCAGCACCAGCACCTACATCACAGCAAACCTCTTCAGCTGTTCACACAGCTCCACCTACAGGCCAGTCCTCCAGCCTGCCTCCTGAAGATAAAGACAACGGAGATGAAGGAGCTGAGAAGCACAACGCCAACAGGTACAAATATTTCTGTTTGTTCTCATTCATAGTATGTGAAATCGTCTTCACTGTTTAGGGGCAGGGCTGTCACACAAAATCTATTTGTGCAAAATATATATATAACTGTGGAAGAGGCAAAGAAGCATGGAAGATGTATGCTTGGAATAACAAGATGAGATAGACAATTAAATAAATAGAATAATGAATGATGAATAGTGAAATTAATAGATTGAAGCAAGTGGAAACATAAATGTATGGTTCCAAAATGTCAGAGGAGGGAGATGGGGGGACAATCTGTCACGGGGAGGACACTTTGTCAAAGGGACAGTAATGGAGGGTAATTGCCATGTGGAAAGTTTCTCCTGCAGCAAATTTGACAGACAAAGACCCAGTAATGACCCATGGAGACCCATCCAGAAAGTCACTGACTGCTATTTCTCCTGCCGTTGTAGCGGACAAGTCTTGCTCGGACTCCTAATAGCATGTGGACTCCTGCTCCTGCTGGTGGCTGCGCTCATAGTCACCTGGAAGATGTGGAAAAGAAAGAGTATGTTCCTGTCAATTAATAAAATGTATTATCCATCCATCCATCCATAGTCAATAACCCCAAGTTACCGCGACTAACCTGGCAGACACGGGGCGCAAGGCAGGGCACACCCCAGACAGGACACCAAGCCATCATGGAAAGTGCCTCATACACAGGGTATCACAATGGCAACAACATAAAACAATATGCACAAATCACAGTAAAATAATGCGAGAGTATGAGCACACAATGGAGCAGTATCAAACACAGCAGGATCAGGTAGCTGGGCCTTGTGCATCACTCACAGATAGAGATAAAGAGATACCTGCAGACTATGGTATCTGGCACAAGTGACCCAGGGTCAGAGCCAAAATTTTATTTTTGGATAGGCCTAGAAAAAAAATTTGGATAGGCACTTTTTCTACTCATTTATTTAATTTATTTTGCAATGTGCACCGTATATTATTTCGTTATACAATTGTTTTATACTAGTGCATAGTACTTGGAGCAACCTTGTTACATATACAAATAATTACCTATCCCAGCATATTAAAATAAGTAACTTTAGACCATTTGCCAACTTGCATAAAACTCATCTTCAGATGCACTTTAATCTCAATGGGCAAACAAGCCTATATTTGATGTTACAATTTATGAGTGAAGCGCCATTGAAACAAAAACCCACACACAGAGTGGAATCCAACTCCAGGGGTTGCAACACAAGTATTTTCTGAGAAATCAGCAATTTCCATAAGCCCAACAGCTCTTTCTTTACTCATTCCAGCATGAATGTGTTGGATGCACACAGCAATAAGTTCTCATTTACATTGATCTTAATATTCATCAGCTAGTATGGCAAAATACATGGAAGGCGCAGAATGAACTTCATCTTTTATCCTCCTCGGTAGCAGCTTGTTCTGAATTTCGGGGCTCATAAGCGTGGCATTGCGATGTAGCTCATTAAGCCTGTTTTGTATTTCTGAGTCATACTTTGAGATGAAATTGAAGATTTCTAAAAAGTTACCTTTGTTGATTGCCTCTTCGGTTTCTCTATGTGGAATATCCTGCTTTGCACAAATTAGAACAATATCTATGACCACTGTAACATGTGTACGGTTTCTTTCTTTAAAATCCATGTTTGCATCACCATGCATTTGGTTCAACACAGTCCCACAACTTCTAGGCACATGGGTCACCTTGTAGGATTCAAATTTTGCAAGGGCACTAGCATGTAATTTGCTATTCTCGTGTTTTTAGCAACATTTCTTGTGAGTTTCCAGTTTTTAAATCCATCGCATATAAATGTGAATTCGACATTTGCCCCAGGAAAGTGCCTACAAAAGTGCCTTACAATAAATTGCATATTTTGCTTTGCTATACTCAATCCACACAAACTGGCCATACCACCTTGAAGAGAAGCAGCGTGATTTGCCATTTGTCAATCTTGATACTTGAACTTTGCTAGCTTTGGTTGACAGGCTGGTTCATCAATGGCAGACAAACCTGTTGGTGTACCTACTGCAGGTTCACCCCCACCCGCAGCATCAAGAACGAGAGAAGGAGGTGGGGTAGGCAAGCATGCATGGCTCAACGTGGCATTGGTGGTTATGATGGCGATTACGGTTGGTCCTATCCTGGCGCCACCTCTTCATGTCTCATTTTGGAAGCTATCTGTAGATTGATCCAAATTATTTTATGGCACACACTCCTTTTCCTCCAGACATCTTTTTTTGAAAACCTAGTGATCAACATTTGATTTGCCATTGCTAAAACTACTAAATTACCTTAGCTGGTGAGTCAATTCGAGTAACCAATAGTCGGAAGCCAACTTGATTGTCGCAAACTATTTATTTGTTACATTATAATAAAATTACCCATAGAAAATGAATCTCACATGCGTTTCTTTTAAAAATGTAATAAAATAAAACAATTTATATTGTATAATTTCTGGTACATTTTTTGGGTAGGCCTGAGATCAAACTGTGTAGGCCAAAGCCTACCTGTGGCTACGCCGCTGTTGTGACCAATGACCCTCATGTCTGTATTTCAGAGGAAAGGAATAGAAACAAGGAGGAAGCAGTGCAGTGTCAGATTAACTCCACGGTAAGTCATTTTGTTTTCTTTTGTTTTTGAGTCTCTATACAGAACTGAATGTTAAACTAACAAAAAAAATGTTCTGAGCCCTGGGTTGTCTAATGAATAAAGGATATTTAAAAAGTACTAAAAATCACATTTAATTATTTATCAGCATAAACCATACGCTCAACACCATACGTAACAAAATTACTCCTGAAAGTGTTGTGGCTATTCAGCCTCCGTGTTTATGCCAGAGATTTATTTTCTGCAGCATGCCATCTGTAGTTTTATTTATTTTTCCTTCGTGCCTAATGATTTTTAATGTTGGTTTACTTTATTATTAACTGTTAAATGTCTATTTTTATTGTATTTATTTTATTTATTTAGCTTTTATTTTACTGTACATTTGTTGTATGTGTACCAGTCTGTAAAGTGCTCTGTAGCTACCCTGCGAAGGGCGCTATACAAATAAAAAATGATTCATTGATTGATTGATTGATGCCAGAAAGATGAAACCACACAGATCGACTGATGGACATTTTGTGTCTGCTCTGTATTTTATGCTCCTACTGAAATGTGAACATATAGAGTAAACATGTTAATAAACATTGAGCTTAACAGACATTACACTCTTATTGTTTCCCCACTCCAAGGCCGCCACTATCCCAGTGAGTGATGTGCTGTACTCTGCAGTTTCATTCCAGAAGAATGCCTCGCAACAGGAACAAGTACTTTTGATTTTATTTGCTTGCACTTATGTGAAATTACAATAAATAAAATGAAATGAATATTGTATCGTGCCGAAATGAGACACTATAACAATTCTGCAGGGAACTGAGAGGAGAAGCTGCAGATCAGCACAGTGTGAAACGCCGTGCTGTGGAAGCAGACGTTGTGCATCAGGGTGACTGTGACACTGTGTTGCTGTATTGCAGGCGGCCCCCGACTCTGGTGTGACCTACAGCTCCCTGTGCTTCCTGGACAACACCGCAGCGCCGAGCCGCCCTGGGGGAGTGGGCTGGGCCGAGCCCTCTGACTCAGACACTGTTGTGTACTCAGCTGTGGCCTACAGGCCCAGATAGAGGAGCTCCTGCTCAGTATGATTTAATGTCTCTGCAATGTGTAGGTGTGTGTCGACTCCAAAGAACAACACTGTGAGAAAACACATACATATTTTACACAATACAGTTAAAACTGATTTTCCATTCTGTGATTATTTGAAGTGTTGCTGCATTTTTTAATTTGTTGAAGGTTTTTCATATCTTGCTAAAGGGAAAAATAAAGCATGAGAATGGCATTTTGTGAATTTATAAAGGATGATGTAATAGGTCACTTTCTTGTTTAATGTTTTTTTTCTTGTTAATAACCTCCAATCTATATGATTTTTTCTTAAATCTGGTGGTTATTTGTTCTATTTCATGTACTGCTTGCTCTGGCAGCACTGTGGAGTAGTGGTTAGGGTTCTGGACTCATAACTGGAAGGTGGGGCAGTGCTGTTGTATCCTTGAGCAGGTACTTCACTTAGATTGCTCCAGTAAAATGCCCAGCTGTATAAATGGGTACAAATGTAAGTCGCCTTGGATAAGAGCATTTGCTAAATGTCAAATAATGTGATGTAATGCTTCTTGTTTTTGTTCCTTTTTTCCTTGATACTAATGCATTTTTTTATAACATATCTACCTGTTTAATCCAAGTTTAATTAGAAGGGGTGTACATAGAGGGAATGGTGGTCAGGTAAACAAGCAAGGTGTCAAAATACTGTAAGGTTGGAATAGTGTAGAAATGTTTTGTTCATGTTTAATGTTTGGAGTATTGCCCTTTTTAAGTTTGGGATTTGTTGGTTGTTAGCAATTGTGTTGGCCACACTAGGGCAGTGAACAATAAAGTTAGGGACAAATGAAAAGACCGGATGTAAAAAAGGAGAGAGGAAGTAAAACTGACTGGAAGACCAGTTCGTATGCTTGAACCCTGACTGTCGCCGTTTTTCTGATTTTTAAATTTAATAAAACCTATTTGAATAGAACCCTTACATCGTCCTGTGTTGTTCAACACTAACTTTATAATACTAGTAAACTCTGTAACGAAGGAGATCCAATAATCAGAAATCGAGTGAAGGAAACAAGGGTTAAAACACAGGTCTACATGACTGGACATGCAACTCAGTGAGAATACAAGACTTCGCAAAACAGCCAGGATAAAAATGAGATTAGATACAATACTGGTCAAACATTTTTAGAACACCCCCATTTTTCCAGTTTTAATTGAAATTTAAGCAGTTCAAGTCCAGTAAATAACCTGAAATGGTACAAAGGTAAATGATAAACTGCCAGAGTCATGGCAGTCTGCGCACAGCAAAGTAAAGATGGACTCAAGTGCGAGAAGAAGCAAGTGTGTAACAGTCCAGGTCAAAGAGCTGGCAAACAAGGCAATAGGGGCAGAGGTGTAAAAAGTAGTCGGAAGTCCATCAAAAACTTACTCCAGTAAAAGTAAAAAGTCTCCCTTTCAAACAGTACTTGAGTAAAAATAAAAAAGTAGCTACTTTCAAGAGTACTCAAGTACCAAAAGTAAAAGTAAATTGTGATTTTAGTAATAAAGTGAAAGTGCATGTGTTTGTGTGGGGGCCTTATGAAGAGCCATGCAAGAGATTCATTTGATGTTTTAATCCATTTTATTTTCCATAAATTATCAAGGTATTTGTATGGTTCCTCAATTTTATCTTGAAGAAAGCCACATCCCAAAAAATAAATGTTAATTATGCACATATCTGGAAATTACTTTCATGTGCATTCATTATTAACAAAGCGTAACATTGGGGGATTTATATAAAAGCCTATTTTGAGTTTTCTTAGCAAACTCACTGTTCACACACATACACATATATCCCAAAGAGTTGTATAATAAAACACAAAACAAAATAAACAATATTAAATATGTACCCTTGTAGTGTAATCTATTGCACTGTGGTACAGGAGACTGGGTTTGAATCTCAAAACTCCCCAGGATGTTACTAAATATATATATATATATTTGTCTTCATCAGGGCTATAAATACCTAATAAGTGTGAGTGTGGCTTCTATATATATATAATAAATATAAAATGTTATGTCTTAAGCATGCCATCTTAAAAACTTTTGTTTTATATAAAGTGTAAACATCATCATGGACATGATTTCGGGACCTTTTCTCATATACACTTATTATTTAAATCATAATGTGAAAAATAATGTTAATATGTAAAATAAAAATCACATTAAAATATGCATATTATTTATTAATACTGTATGTTTTATGGACAGCTGTCACTAGAGCTGCTGTGATGTTCACCCACGCATTGTCTATTGAATATTTTTGCTTGTCTTTAATGTAGTGATACAGTAATTATTGCTGCAGCTCATTAATTCACTTCTCGTCGTCCACGCTGTTTATGGGGCGCATGCGTACACTGAGCGTGTTTCCACGTGAGTTGACGTCACTGCTGATTGGTCAGATTCTTGCAGTGGCGGTGGAATAATGTAGAAAGCATTAATTAATTAATTGTCTTATAGTAATAATAATGTAGAAAGCATGAATTAATTAATTGTCTTATAGTAATAATAATGTAGAAAGCATTAATTAATTAATTGTCTTATAGTAATAATAATGTAGAAAGCATGAATTAATTAATTGTCTTATAGTAATAATAATGTAGAAAGCATTAATTAATTAATTGTCTTAGAATAATAATGTAGAAAGCATGAATGAATTAATTGTCTTATAGTAATAATAATGTAGAAAGCATTAATTAATTAATTGTCTTATAGTAATAATAATGTAGAAAGCATTAATTAATTAATTGTCTTATAGTAATAATAATGTAGAAAGCATGAATGAATTAATTGTCTTATAGTAATAATAATGTAGAAAGCATGAATGAATTAATTGTCTTATAGTAATAATAATGTAGAAAGCATTAATTAATTAATTGTCTTAGAATAATAATGTAGAAAGCATGAATTAATTAATTGTCTTAGAATAATAATGTAGAAAGCATGAATTAATTAATTGTCTTATAGTAATAATAATGTAGAAAGCATTAATTAATTAATTGTCTTATAGTAATAATAATGTAGAAAGCATTAATTAATTAATTGTCTTAGAATAATAATGTAGAAAGCATTAATTAATTGTCTTATAGTAATAATAATGTAGAAAGCATTAATTAATGAATTGTCTTATAGTAATAATAATGTAGAAAGCATTAATTAATTAATTGTCTTATAGTAATAATAATGTAGAAAGCATTAATTAATTATTGTCTTATAGTAATAATAATGTAGAACGCAGACGATGCTACTGTGCAGCTCCTACTGAAACACAGCAGCTCTACTCGCGTCCAGTGTGAAGCACCAGCTCTTTATATTCCTGTCTGAGCAGGACGAGCCTGTAGAAGATGCGACTCGCATCTCATTCCTGTGAAGGTCGGGGACATGAATGAAATTAGGGCGAGGCAGCGGATCTCTGTCCGGCCCGGCGGCACCGTTAACTCGCAAGGGGGCATGCAACGCAAAACAGTTGCTAATTATCAAAATAATGATAATGCCAATACAATGCATTTCCAATCGCGAAAGCAAACACTACTGTACACTGCACTACCGTGTGTCTCAGTGCGGAGTATCAGTCCCGGTCGCGGGTTCGAGTCCATCTTCGACCAGGAAAACAAAGCGATTGAGCGCAATGCAGAGGGAGGGGCGGGTCTGTGCCGCGGATCCGGCTCGCTGATTGGCTCACTACAGCGGGGCTCATTATGCTACAGCGTGATTGGTCACAAGTATCTAGCAAACCTGAAACATGTTAATTCCACGTAGATATATGTAAATAATTCCTCTCTCCAAATATAGTAACAGTAACGGAGTTCTCCGTGGGAGAACAGCAAAGAACAGTGCACTAGCTACCACAGACTGATCAAACATCTGCAGTAGCCTGCTGCAAACATTGCATGACCTGAGCCTCCTCAGGAAGAACAGGCTGCTCTGACCTTTCCTGAAGAGTGTTCCAGTATTTTGAGTCCAGTCCCGTTCATTATTTAAGTACACTCCAAGGTACTTGTATGACTGAACCACTTCCACCACATAACCCTTGATGGTGACAGGTGGAAGTGGGAGTGACTTCCTGATCCATCTGAAGTCCACGACCAGCTCCTTGGTCTTACTAACATTGACCTACAGATGGTTCTTATCACACCATCTGACCAAGCTCTGCAGCAGACCCCTGTACTCCTCCTCGTTGTCCTTGCTGATGGATCCCACCAGGGTGGAGTCATCAGAGAACTTCTGAAGGTGACAAAACCACCCCTGACTAGCTGAATAGTCTGTAATCTAGGCCACCATGTTGTGATCTGTCTGCATTACTGAGAGCTTATCCGCAAGCAGTTGAGGCTGGATGGTGCTAAAGGCACTGGAGAAATGAAAAACATGTTCCTCACAGCACTCACAGCCTCTCTAGATGTGAGTATACCCTGTGAAGCAGATAGATAATAATGTCATCCACACCAATGTGAGCCTGGTAAGTAAACTGCAGGGGGTACAGGTGTTCGTTCATCTGGGGCCCTGGGTACTGCAGAATCAGACTCTCTAAGGTCTTCATGATGTGCGACGTCAGTGCCACTGGTCTATAATCATTGAGAGCACTGGGACAGCTCTTCTTCTTGCCTGAATACAGTGCATCTGGAAAGTATTCACAGCGCTTCACTTTTTCCACATTTTGTTATGTTACAGCCTTATTCCAAAATGGATTAAATTCATTATTTTCCTCAAAATTCTACAAACAATACCCCATTATGACAATGTGAAAGAAGTTTGTTTGAAATCTTACAAATGTATTAAAAATAAAAAACAAAAATAGCACATGTACATAAGTATTCACAGCCTTTGCCATGACACTCAAAATTGAGCTCAGGTGCATCCTGTTTCCACTGATCATCCTTGAGATGTTTCTACAACTTGATTGGAGTCCACCTGTGTATATAAGCTCCCACAGTTAACAGTGCATGTCAGAGCACAAACCAAGCCATGAAGTCCAAGGAATTGTCTGTAGACCTCCGAGACAGGATTGTATGGAGGCACAGATCTGGGGAAAGGTACAGAAAAATTTCTGCAGTATTGAAGGTCCCAATGAGCTCCATCATCCGTAAATGGAAGAAGTTTGGAACCACCAGGACTCTTCCTAGAGCTGGCCGCCTGGCCAAACTGAGCGATTGGGGGAGAAGGGCCTTAGACCAAGAACCCGATGGTCACTCTGACAGAGCTCCAGCGTGTCTCTGTGGAGAGAGGAGAACCTTCCAGAAGAACAACCATCTCTGCAGCACTCCACCAATCAGGCCTGTATGGTAGAGTGGCCAGACGGAAGCCACTCCTCAGTAAAAGGCACATGACAGCCCGCCTGGAGTTTGCCAAAAGGCACCTGAAGAATTCTCTGGTCTGATGAAACAAAGATTGAACTAATTTGCCTGAATGGCAAGCGTCATGTCTGGAGGAAACTAGGCACCGCTCATCACCTTTCCAATACCATCCCGACAGTGAAGCATGGTGGTGGCAGCATCATGCTGTGGGGATGTTTTTCAGTGGCAGGAACTGGGAGACTAGTCAGGATCGAGGGAAAGATGAATGCAGCAATGTACAGAGACATCTTTGATGAAAACCTGCTCCAGAGCACTCTGGACCTCAGACTGGGGCGAAAGTTAATCTTCCACCAGGACAACGACCCTAAGCACACAGCCAAGATAACAAAGGAGTGGCTGCAGGACAACTCTGTGAATGTCCTTGAGTGGCCCAGCCAGAGCCCAGACTTGAACTCGATTGAACATCACTGGAGAGATCTGAAAATGGCTGTGCACCAACGCTCCCCATCCAACCTGATGGAGCTTAAGAGGTCCTGCAAAGAAGAATGGGAGAAACTGTCCAAAAATAGGTGTGCCAAGCTTGTAGCATCATACTCAAAAAGACTTGAGGCTGGAATTGGTGCCAAAGGTGCTTCAACACAGTATTGAGCAAAGGCTGTGAATACTTATGTACGTGTGCTTTTTTTGTTTTTGTTTTTTAATAAATTTGCAAAGATTTGAAACAAACTTCTTTCACGTGAAAGTAACCAGGATGACCAGGACTTCCCCAGGATGTTCAGCATGAGTCCAGGAAGGCTGCAAGGAGAAATAATGATGATACCATAAGAACATAAGAAAGTTTACAAACGAGAGGAGGCCATTCGAACCATCATGCTTGTTTGGTGTCCATTAATAAGTAAGTGATCCAAGGATCCTAGCCAGGCAATTTTTTAATGTTCCCAATTTTTCAGCTTCAGCCACATCGCTGGGGAGTTTGTTCCAGATTGTGACGCCTCTCTGTGTGAAGAAGTGTCTCCTGTTTTCTGTTTTGAATGCCTTGAAGCTCAATTTCCATTTGTGTCCCCGGGTCCGTGTGTCCCTGATGATTTGGAAAAGCTCCTGGTTTGATGTGGTCGATGCCTTTCATGATTTTGAAGACACTCTGTTCCAGGGTGAAAAGGTTCAGGTCCTCAGTCTCTCAGTAGGACTTTCCCTTCAGACCTGGAATAAGTCTGGTTGCTCTCCTCTGAACTGCCTCTAGAGCAGCGATATCTTTCTTGAAGTGTGGAGCCCAGAACTGTCCACAGTATCCAGATGAGCTCTAACTAGTGCATTGTACAGTCTGAACATCACTGCCCTTGTTCTCAGTTCTACACTTTGGACAATATACCCTAGCATTGTGTTTGCCTTTTTTATTGCTTCCCCACATTGTTAGGATGGAGAAAGTGAGGAGTCCACATAGACTCCTAGGTCTTTCTCATACGTTACTTCATCTAGTTCTGTTCCTCCCATAGTGTAATTATAGTGGACATTTCTGTTACCTGCATGTAATACCTTTAGCCGGTCTGGTTCTCCATATCCGTTGCTGGTAAAAGAGAAAAGAGACAATATGAAGAGTTAAGAATATGTTACTATGTTGCATATCTTTAAATTTGTACAGATAAACACATTAAAGATCATATTTCGAATGTTTCAAATTAATATTATCATCGCTTATCATTGTTTAGTTGATATTTTGAATATCGCCTGTGTTTAGTCAGGGGCAATACACACGTTTGGGCAACAATCCTTACTAAACATGTTCAAGCATAGAGAAGACAAATGTGCAGCAAGTGGAACTGAAAGAAAGAAGAAAGATGAGATCAACCACAAAGCCACAGAAAGGCCAAGTCTGCAGCCTGAGGAGGTGGGAGGACGGCTTTATGTGGGGAATTGTAAATGTAATATATATTTTAGGGTCTTAGAATTAGTGGGTTCTGATTGATTTATTTGAATTTAGGTTAGGGTATTATATAGTAATTTTATCCTCAAGTTTTAAATAAAGGCGATTGTGAAAGGGGTGTGAAAGTTATCTGACCACAAGGGCCAGTTAAGTTAAAACTGAATTCCCATTAGATGTTATTGCATTTTATTTTATTTGCATTGCAGTACAGCTTTAAATGTTATGTTATTTATTTACAGGGTGCTTATAGGTTTGCTGGCCACAATAGCTCTGTTGTGAAAACTAGGCACCGTGGAGCAATGATAGACGTCTAGACATCTGAACTGTTGGGTAGTTGCTTCCATGTGTGCAAACTATAATGCTATAAATGGTGTTTACATTGAATCACTGAATCTAATGTGTCCTTGTCCATTGTTACATGTTCCCCGTGGTCCATGTGTATATGTACCCAACTGCATTGGTTCACAGCACGTGTCATGATACTGTTGCCTGAATAGAAAAACAACATTGTATTGTTTTTCTGCCTAATGACTTCATGGAGCGTATTGTGAAATTGTGAGTATATTGTGGCCACTAACCACAAACGTCCTGTGGCAGTGTTGGACCTCCTGTAAGAGAAATATAGCTGATATAGCAACTGCTGAGAATATAACACTTCTTTGCTTCAAGCAATTCATAAACTACAACAGCTCACAGTATGAAACAAAATGATTAAACTCCAGCATTATGTATGATTAAAAACCAGTCAATGGGGTAAGATAATTATTATTATAATTTATTTCCGGAAAAATACACTGCACTATGAACATTTATACTTTTTACTATTTACTATAAACTTTTATGTTTTTGGAGGCAGATTCCCAGTGTGTGTGTAAACACCCCGGTAAGACTTGATATTATGTCTGATACTGCGGTGCTGCTAACCTGACTCTCTGCCTGTGACTGTGTGTGTCTGCCTTTATGTGTGAGTATATATACACATATTTATATATACATGTGTATTTGTGTGTATATGTCTGTCAGTGGATCCACAAGAGCCGGTGAAGTGTGTGGCTGTCACCTCACTGCTAAAGTGCTGCTCAGAAGTGCGCCTTCTTGCTTCTTAGTCCATTACTGCCTTGGCATCAGGCACATACACAGATGAAATAAAGTGTTACTAAAGGTTAGCCATTATATGACCATATTCTTAGAAACTTTGGGTTTGTTTAAAAAGTGATTGTGTTAACCTCAACCACCTGTGGTTAAACCCCTCAGTGATACAGCAATTTGAGTTCTCAACAAGTAAAGTAATCAACCCAGTGTAAATCTTTACACGTGTGTCACCAATCTGCAGAAAGAGAGAATCTGACTGCACATGGCAGACAGCTGAGAGGACACTGCAGATTGCTGATAGCCCTGCTCTCCCCGGGCATTGTTGCCCTAAACCACGGATAAGACGGTCATTACAGCACTCAAACATCTAGCAGTGATTATCTAAACCAGTCAATTGTCATGTTTTGTTTTTCCCCATGCCATGGCTGCCTCCAATGGTTCCATTACAGTTTATTGACATGGCGCACCAGTGTGCTGGTCTGAGGGTTCGGTTTCTATGAGTCTCAATCCACAGGAACGTTGACCTGTTTCAAACTTATAAGATACCAACATTTAAAATTAAATAAAGTGATCTTTCTCTATATCGGCCAGAGAAATAAAAACCTGCTGCACTGGGACCCTGAGGGACCGGCTGTTATATACAGTTCTCCAATCAGTTCCTCTTTTGGCTGTAATTAGCACTGCGGTAGAGAAACTGATGACACTGAGACCCACTGCTGTCTCACCAGGGCAGGAAATCACAGCCTCTCTGCGGAGCTGCTGTCCTGACAGATCATCAGCCCAAATGGGTGCCCTGTGTTATATGTCACAGATGTCTATTTTAATGTGCTAGGGCACTGTATTGTAATTTAAATATGTCATTATATAGTTAAAAAAACTAACACAAATAGGCAACTTCAAGCTATTTTGGAACAAAGTGGATCAAAATTAAAACACTTTCTACATACTGACTATTTGGTTAATTAAAGTAATTTTTTTGTTATTGTATGCTAATTCATAGCAGCTGTCCCACTGGATTGTGCACACGATCGTTATGGCCTATGAGTCATTTTTCCTTGTTAAGCTTCAAACCAGATGCTTTGTTTATCTCTATGACTTGCTTCAGCCTAAAGTTGTGTTCTTCCATAGATCTTCCAAAGACCAGGATGTCATCCATATAGACAACAGTTCCTTCAAGCCCATGCAAGAGCTCAGGCATCTTTCTTTGGAAGATTTCTGGTGCCGAAGTTATGCCGAAAGGAAGCCTCTTGAAGCAGTATCTGGCTTGTGGTGTGATAAAGGTGGTCAGGCGTGCACTCTCCTCATCTAATGGGATTTGCGAAAATCCGCTTGTTGCATCTAAGCTTGAAAACACAGTGCTGCCGCCTAGCTTTGGAAGCAGGTCATCTAATGTTGGTAGGATGAATTTCTCTCTTTTTATGCTTTCATTCAGTTTTTTTAAATCAACACATATTCTGATTTTCCCATTTCTTTTTACAACTGGAACCATAGGCGCACACCACTCGGTTGGTTCGGTCACTTTTTCTATAACGCCTATATTGACTCCATTCTTTTAAGCTCCTCCTCCACCTTAGGAAGCAGGGGAACAGGAATGCGTCGTGGTGTGGCTACACTGTAAGGTTGTGCATCATTCTTTAACACTATTTTCACTGGATCACCTCTTAGTGTGTCCACATCTCCAAACACACTGACTTCCTCAATTCGCTTAATCAGACCTAAATTCACTGCTACTGCATGGCTAAGACCCCGTTCACACTTGGGCCGGCCTAACTCATATGTAAACGGGGTCATAGATTTAGGCTGGCCCAGGGTCGGGTCAAAACTAGTCCTGCTTTTCGACCCGGCGTAATGCGGCCTAAATGTAACTGTGAACGCGCCGGGCCCTGGGCCGGGTGAAAAGCATCAGCGTGTGACGCAACTCAAGCCCTGCCCCCAGAGACTGTGTGTCTGAAAGACGCGGAATAAACACAGAGTCAACACAGAGTAAACAGAGTAAACATGGGCATCGACACAGCTGCACCGTTGCAGGACACAGTATTGTCTCTATTGTTTGAATGTCATATCGATCTGTAACCTTAAATGTACTGATACATTTCGCTAGCTCACATCTTTATATATATTATAAAAGTCTAGGCTAAGTAATGAGTTATAATGATGTAAACAGTTCAAACTACTCGGTCGATTAAAATAAAAGTGTGTAGCTGGTAAACTTGCTATGGTTTGTTCTTGGACTAAGTATGATTGAGGTCTGAAATTTAACAGTATGCATTTTACACGTGGAAATTGCTTTGTGAAATTGTGAACGGGACCATAACTGTATTAATTATCCGAATTTTGCATTAAAACGATATAAACTTAACCAAAGCAGGTTTACATTCAAATCAGTGCATTTTAATACGAGACCAGCTGTTTACTATGCAATCCGCAATGCGATGATATTGAGCTGAACAGCACAATCACAAAGAGGTTAGAGGTGCAGAAATGAAAGCGCTGTTTACAATGTGGATGAAGATAAAGTTAAAACAGAAACCACAGAAGAGCTCAGCGCTGCTGTCTGAGGATATTATAATATAGACGCACATTCATTGGGGAATCTTTTATTTTATTTGAAAGTTAAGATTACTTTCAAATACAATATAGAACCGAACAATAGCCAATCGATATTAATAAGTTGTGATTATAAACACATCGCAGACACCTGTAATCAGAGCTAATGTCCTGCGTCACTGGTTTGTTTGAGCTGATGTGTTTATTCCCGGCATGCATTTCGTTTAGGCCGGCTTTTCGCCCGCATATGTGACGCACTGAGGCTCCTAAAAGCTCAAATTTGACTAAATTTGAGGCGCTCAGGGCCGGCCTAATAAGTGTGAACGGGGTGTAAGTAGATGTTCTCCATTGGATTTGACTACTACTACTCTAAAATGACAATCTTGCCATTTGTTCCCAATCTGGGCATGTGTTAAAAACTGCCCCTTGTGGTCACTATGCCTCCTGGACTTTGCAGAGTATTTCTGACTGGTCTGAGTTGGGGTTTCTTTACTAAGCTATCATAGGTAGCTTCTGACATCACTGATGTATCTGCTCCAGAGTCTATTTTAAATAATACAGGTGTCTTGGATATTACTACTGTAGTGCGCCATGGTGGTTCATCATCATTGATTACTGCATCAATAGATGTGTCCTCCATAAGTGAGCCCAAAAACAATGAGTCTTCCTCTTCTTCTTTCTGGACCACTTCCTGCACTAATTTAGAGTGACAAACAGCGGCAAAGTGGCCTAACTTTTTACATTTTAAGCATCTCTTGCCTCTGGCTGGGCATTGGTCAGTTTTCAGGTGGTCACGCCCACATATTTTGCATTTGTCCTTCCCCCTTTGCTCCCGATGCTGATTCATGGTATTGTGGCTATTTATAGCTTTTCTTTGCTTGAAAGATTTCAGCTCTTCTACATGCTCTGTAGCGGCAGCCCCCTCTGCATTTTGTGTTATTACCAACTCTGAATGCCTAGCTATATCAATAGCAGTTCGCAGGGTAAGATCGCTCTGCATTTGCAACTTTTGTGACACCTGTTTGTCTCTAAGGCCTATTACCAGTCTGTTATGGATCTGCTCCTCCTTCTGAGCCCCAAAATCACAGTTTTCACCCAGCTCATATAACTGTCTGATAAAGGCTTCCACGGATTCTCCCTCATTTTGAATTCTGGAGTGAAACTTAGCTCTCTCGAATATCACGTTGCGTTTTGGGAATGAAATGCTCATCAAATTTCTTTAGAACAACATCGTAGCTATCCCCATTTTCATTTCCTCCCACGTAAACGAATGATTTGTAGACATGTTCTGCTTCGGGTCCCATCGCATAAATCAACGCACTAACCTGTAGTGTTTCATCCTCCTCAGTCAACTTGGACGTTGAATGGGGTGCAGAGTGATGTCACAGCTCATAAAAATCTTTAATATCTCAGGAACCATACGGGCACAAACAATGATTTTTGCAGCACAAACCAGAACAAATGCAGCACAAATGAATGCATAGATTTTGATTCCTATTCTGAACACATGGGGTGCCAACTTCACGGAGGTAGCAGATGGTAATTCACTTGCACAAGGATGCAGATAATACATTATAACACAAATTGTGTTTGTTTGCGAATGCACAAATTGGGCTTAGTTGTTAACAAACAAATAAAAATAAAAACTCAAAACAGCAAAAGTCAATAACTCAAGTGAAAGTCAAAGAAACTGTAACAATCAATACATCCATTAAAGTGATTATTTTGAGTAAGGAAATAAAGTAAAAACAAAGTGAAAATAAAATGAACATAAAGTGAATTAAAACTGTGACGTTCAAAAATAAGTCTGTAAAAAAACAAACAATTAAGAACATCCCAATTACTAAACAAAAACATCCATCTCTTCATATAAAAGCAAGCATACCAAACATAAGTCAGTGGCTCGTATTGCTAATCTCCCCATCCACACGAATTCCAACAGGCACTACAATAAAAAAACAAGTCTGAACATGAAGTACGTCTTAAAATCGATTAACTTGCTACACTCCTGTATACTCACAGAGTTACTCTAAAAACACGGTTACTCACCCTGCTACTACCTCTTATTAATCTCTTTTAATGGCTAGCCACCATGTTCAGCTCTGCAGGTTCACCCTCCCCTGAATACAGGGCTACCGCCATCACGTGGGTAACTCAAAATGGGTTTAGGCAAAACCCCTTGTTGCCCTCAAGGAGCACCCATTGCTACATATGGGAAGTGTGTATTTTGTTTGGTAGTGCTTTAGGGGTTTCTACTGGGGAGGAATTAGTTCTCCTGTAGGCGAGTGCCTTATAATCTCCTTTGTTTTAAAGGCGTGCGCTTAAGCATATTTTCATAGGGGAGGGGGGATAGCGATGTGCCAGAAGATGCATACTCTACATACTTACTTGGAACTTTGCATGCAAGGTATTATCCCGTTAGACTGATAGAAATGATTATTATTGTTGATTATTCTGTGCATAGATTCTGTACAGATAGTTTATTGTGTTTCTCTTTTCCCTACCTCTGTAATTGGGTGGGTGGACTCTTCCATTTGTGGGGAAGGAGTATAAATGCTGTATAAACAGACAAGAAGGAGTCTTCTCTTTCTGCTGGTGAAGAGGAAGGGTCACTAGCAATTAGTGGTGCTGTTTGTGTTGTGCGTAATGCACAGTTTTTCCATTAGTGCTGGTTTAGTTTGTTTTGTTTGTTTTTCTTCTTAGTTTTTTTTCTTTTTCACTGAATTCATGGAGTCTTTTTGGTTCAAGAATGTTGTCTTGAGTTGATCTTTCTGGACTCCAAAGGCGAAGTAAAATACTTTTTTCCCATGACTCTGACTCTGTTGCCTCAATTTGTAAACCTTTCATAGCCGCTTCCCACAATACATGAGTGAACAGGATTTGACAGTTATTATATTCAGTGAGGAGTCCATTCTCCATCACCTGGGACCTCACAGTAAAATTTAGAATCAGCTCTAACATCGCCTCCTCTGTTACTGATGCTTAGGAGACATGCCTGCCCTGACAAAACTAAATAACCCCCAGCTAGGACAGACACAGACTGTAAACCTGTGTAGATATGTAAATTTCATTCAATAAATATATTACAGAAGACGAGACCTGACAAATATTATATCCCATTACATGTTACAGGAGCTCACCTGCGTAACACCGAAAGCCTGCTGGCCTTTTACCTGGCCCAGCTGGCTGAGGCCCTGGACCCAGTCACTGCGTCACAGAGAGAGAGATAACGGTGGCAGCCGACCTGCTGGTCAATGTGATGCATCACGGCGCAAGGGCAACTGGACGCTCCTTGGCAGCTATTGTGGCGGCACGCTGCCAGCTCTGGCTGTCACAGGCAAGACGAGTGCCTGTCACGAACAGGTTTCGCCTCATAGACGCTCCCATAATGCCGGGCTTTACTTTTGGCCCCTCCAGGGAAGAGATGCTGACGCGCACTCCCCAGGAGAGGGAATAGTCCCTGCGGTGACCCAGCCTCTCAGGCAGCCTTCAGGAGCTAAATGTCTCTCGACCTTGGCGTCCAGGCAGCAGCCCAGGCAGCAATCCCGCCCCCTGGCTGATCTTCGAACCGGTAGGCAGGCGCCCCTCACGGCAGCCCGGCGCCAGACCTTACATCCTGAACCCCGGCGGTCTGGCATGACATGCATCAGGAGGACGGCTGGCGGACCTCCGCCCCCTTCCTCTCCTGCACCTCGACCCTGTGACATTACAGCAGTCTCTGGCCCACCCGTACACCTCCCAAAAACTCCAAACTATAACAGTTGGCTACTCCCCGTAGTTTCAGGTCCGTCCACCCCCCTTCTGAGACGTGGTGTGGCTGCGAGTGAGGGACCCGTTGCAGTGTGTGGCACTTTGCGTCATAATTGCTGCTCTCCTGGAGAAGTGAGCAATTTGCGAAGCGCCCCCACTGGGGCAGCACGGAGGATTCTCATCCCCACACTTCCTAGTTCCCATAGAAAGTGGCGGTTTCCGCCCCATCTTGGATTGGAGACGCCTGAACCGCCACCTCACGGTGTTCAGCATGCTCAACCTGCGAACCATGTCCCAGGCCATCAGGCTCAGCGACTAGTTCATTTCAGTGGATCTGAAAGTGGCTTACTTTCACATCCCTATTGCGCAGGTGCACAGGAAGTTCCTCCGCTTCGCCTAAGAGGGCCAAGCATTCGAGTTTGCTGTTCCCCCCTTCAGCCTGTCGCTAGTCCCACGCACTTCTTCGGTGCAAGAGAGTCGACTTCACCTGCTCTGCCCTGTGCGGCCCTCAGGTGCTATTTGGAACGCTCAGACCAACTGTTTGTGTCTTATGGAGTGCGGACACAGGGCCAGGTGCTTTCAAAGCAGCGCCTCTCACATTGGATTGTGGACACCATTACCATGGCCTATGAGTCCACCAGGACCCCTGGTACGTTGCCTTACAAGCCCGCCCTCTATATAGTTCGTTCATTATGCATTGTGTTGTGGTGGTGCATGCGTCTGGCCTGTACCCCACTCTCTCTCTCTCTCTCTCTCTCTCTCTCTATATATATATATATATATAATATGTGTTAAACAGCAGGACTGTGGCTCCATTCTGACTGGTGTGTACATAGTTCTTTGGTCAGCAGGTCTGTGGCCGCTCTGGCTGTGTGCCATAGAGTAAGAGTCCGCTGCTGCTGCCCTCAGTGGTAAGCACATGAGCAGGCTCTCGTGTCCGCTGTGTATATAGTTAATTTGTCAACACAGTAGAGCTAATATTGCCCTGCGTTAGCCAGTCTAACCAGCAGGCGTCAACTGCTCCTGTGTTCCATGCGTGACGCATGAGCTTGTTCCTGCATCCTGTGCTGTATATATTTCATTTGTACGAAATCTACTTGTCAGCACAGCTCTTCCACTATTCAGTTGATTTGGATGCTCCTGTGCTGTGCACAGGCGGCATGAATGTTCCTGCTGCCACGTGATATATATTTTTGTTCATCTGTACAACATTGTAGAGCTGGTGTGGCCTCGCTCCTAACTGGGCTAGTGGAGCAAGCAGCCAATGCTTCCATGTTATGCGAAGACTGCATGAACGGTTTCCTGCACACCGCAATGTTATGGTTTGATGGTCATGGTAGAGCCTGCTGTTGTCCTGCATTAGCTGCACTAATAGGTGACAACTACTTCTATCTTACATGGTGGTGCATGATTTACTTCCTGCACCCCGCGATGTGTTTAGTTGTTATGACAGCACAGTGGAGCTGGATGCTCTGTACTGTTCAGTAAACGTGATTTTCCTGTGCTGTGCAGAGGCAGCATGATTGTTCCTGCTGTAATGCTGTTTATACTGTTATGTCCAGCTGTGGCTGCTCAGTGACTAGCCAGCTGTGTGTTATTCAGTGGGTCTGTGGCCCCGCTCCTGCAGGATCAGGGGTCCATTACCACGTTAATGCGTGGAAGATGCACAAGTTACTTGATGGCCCGTGCCATATTTTGTGCAAGTAGATATACAGCCTCGCTCCTAGTTGCACTAGTAGAGCAGCCGGCCTTGCTATTGTTAGTAGAGGGCGTAAGAGTTGACCTCTGTATATACCGCTTTGTATATGCTGATTGCAGACAGTCCCCAGTTGAGCGTGACTACGGTCTTCGCTCCTGGACAGCCCAGTTTGGCCCGAAGGGGCCTCTGTGGCTCCTGTCTGAAGTTGTGTTGCTGAGGCCCCTAGCGGTACACCTCGGGGCAGGCTCCCTTATCAGCTCGCTGCCTCCCCCCTTGTGACGGTTTTGTTATACAATAACCCCTCCCCCTTGGGCAGTGCTTCCGACTTGCAATGCAACCCCGCTTATCTGAAAAAGGAAGCGCTGCCCAAGGGTTGCAAGGTTGCGCGGGAGTCCTGCTCCCGGCAAAAGAGGACGAACCTGCGCTGACGTCACGTTTATAGAATAGGAAGTGGAAGGGACCTGTTCTGAGTGACGTGATCAGGGGCCAATGACAGCTTAGATACAGTGATGTTTGATCGGATTCCTGTGGAAGTGCACAGAAACCCCTCCTCCTTGGGCAGTGCTTCCTTTTTCAGATAACTGGGGTTGCATACGCAACCTATCGTTGTATACATTGTGGTGCAATCTTGTATTTCTAAAGGCATTGAAAAACATTGCACATAGATGTTTTTGTTTGATTGTTTGATTTCATGTGTGATTGTAAGCTGATGTAGCGTTATGTTGGGTGTATTTTGATAAGAGCATTTTGGCTCTGAGCTGAAGCATTGATCTAAAGAAGACCTCTCCCCCCCAAAGTTATCAGATTTCCTTAACTCATCAGCTTGGAACTGGTTTGCATCAAAGTGACAGTTTTGGGGAGGATGGCACCGAGAAGAGGCCAAATAGTTTGGAATTCTGCTATGAGATGTCTGGAGAAAGGGGCCTGTAGGTGATAAAAACTCTTTGAAGTGGACGAGAGCCGAAATCCCGACATAGAGCTACGAACCCGGGCCAACCGGCATTTCCAAAAGATGGCATGGATTGACATCAGTCATAAATCAAGCCCCCCTCCAATAGGACACTGGGGGCTGAAACCGAAATCCAATCTCAAAAATTCAAGAACCAATCACCTATTGATCTGACAGACTATAAAGAACAGCGCACGGCTTCTTTTGCTCTCTCTCTCACCTGAACCAGAAACTCGCTGCCACAGCTCAACCTGTAGCACTGTTGCCCGAACCGGAACCAGAAACCAACCAAGTCTTTGCCGGCAACAGAAGAGTTAAACTGGGAGAAGGAGATTGAGCCGTACGAAGAATTCTTTTAAAGGACTTTATTAAATAAAGAACTTTACAGACTGCGCTGCCCGCCTGTGCCCACCTGATCAGTGGAGTTTTACAGCTGGACAATTGACTAAGTCGACTGTATACGAAAGTGTTCAGTCATTTAAATAGCTATTTGAGTCTTAAGAAACTCGACCCTTGGAACAAACAGGGCCCTGCTTTCCTCAAAGACTTTGTCTTCAAGTAACTACGGTGGAAACCCTGCTTACAAAGAAGATTTTGTGCACAACCTTGGAGCCTTCAAACCAGTGGAAAATCTGTTTGGAAAAGACTCTACATTCGTGAAACCCCAACTTCCAGGTGCATCGACTGAGTGGAAGTTCTTGGACAAAGCCGAACCGGACTGCCTTTGTTCCAACCACACGGACCTCGTGCCGTGTGCTGTTATCTGAGCCCGAAGCCAGAGAGGCCTCTCTGCGACGAAGTTCAGATAAGTTTAACAGTTTGGAGTTCATGATTCATGACATTTGAGAAATCAATTAGAAATGTTAATCTGTGATTCATAACTCTAGAATGTGTAATATCTTTTAGTTTTCTTAAATATAAATGTGTGTTGCATTAAACTGTTTTGTTGATAATTTTAGAAATAAAATCTGTCAACGCCGAGAAATATCTTCTCATTCCTGTTTAACTGTTTAGTCTGAAATTGACACAAGTTAATAGACACCAGATTATAGGTGGCCCTGCCTATCCTTAATCATTGAATAATAATCAGTTAAGGGAAATTGTGGTAACAAGTAATGATAGGATCTTTCTCGGCACCTAAACGTAAATGAGACTGATATATATATAACGAGAAGTTACCTGACATAAATACTAACCTGCGTAGTTATTTAATGTCTGACTAATAATACTAACGAGAGACTCACCTTCGTCTTACTAACCGGTATTGTAGTCAATGTGTACCTTTTTTGTTGAATGATTTGTGTATTATCATATGCGATCCCATGGTCTTTGATTTGGTCACGGAAGTGATTCGTCTTTGATTTGTTGATCTAGAGTTGAATTTTAATTAGTTTTTCCCTTTTGTATAATTAGTGTAGTGCTACATTTAGTCTTTGTTTTTGAATAAATTTGACAATTTATATCTTTGGAATTGGTGTCTGCGTCCAATTATTACAGAAATTGAGTTCTACAAGATTCCAGGATTCGTGATAAGGTGATACTATAAATTCACTTCTTTAATTGAAATGTATAAGTGTACTTTACGCTACACTGAGTTGAGAATCACACTATTACAGCAACAACAACAGCAGCATCAGCATTTACATCACAGCAAACCTCTTCAGCTGTTCACACAGCTCCACCTACAGGCCAGTCCTCCAGTCTGCCTCCTGAAGATAAACACAGTGGAGATGAAGAAGCTGAGAAGCACAACGCCAGCAGGTACAAATATGTTATCTCTGCACGGGGGTTACACCAAACACCATGGATAGCTATCGACCAATGTTTCTATCAGAGCCGCCTATAGGTGCCTGTGTGACTGTAGGAGACCTCGTTCTCCAGCTTGCTGGGATCGATCCTCTTGTTCCGCTCTTCTCTGACCGAGCGGCCGAATGTTTTGGCCTCGCTTCAGGCTGGTTAGAGCTTTAAATGATTTTAACACCACAAATCACAAAGGTCCAAAGCAGGAATTGTTAAGTGAATACAGAACTGACCAGGACAGCCTAAAATCTTATTCAGTCTTAGCAGCTTAAAAAGAAGTCATGACACCATGTCTACATCATTGATTCTCCTGCAGCCTTCCTGAACTCACGCTGAACATCCTGGGGAAGACGACCGTGTTCCTGCTCTTCTTGACCTGCTCCATCATCGCCATCAGGAAGATCTGGAAGAACCGCAGTGAGTTACAACACCACTGTTCGTTCTGCCTACAGAGCCATTGTGACTCATGTTATCAAAGATGAAATAAATGTGCACTGCAGTGTATATGTATGTGAGCACACACCTTGATATTCAGGCAAACACACCCGAGTATATCCGAGAGACACGTGTGCTTTGACTGCTGCTTGCCTGTGCTCTTCATCGTGGCTTTCTGCACAGGAGGACCTGCACAGTGTCGCTTTGGTCTTCATCACAGGAACAGCTAATTTGTCCTGTTTCCCACAGATGCCAAGATGATCTTTGATGTCGACCCACAATGCTTGAAAGAACAGAAGAACAAGCCTTTTGTCTGGTCTTTTGACCTGGCAGCACAAACCAACGATCTCTGGAGCTCCGTCTGCAGGAGTTCATCACCAAACCCTGGATGGACATTAGAGAGAGGTGACTCCAGCAGCGGTCCCAACACACAAGGGACATCGAGCATCACATTTTAATAGAAGCAATTCTATAACTCTCCTCAATAGGGTCCGCCAAACCTTATTATTATCTGTCTGTCTATCATCTATATAACTGTCTGTACTGTATATCACCTTACTGCTAATAAATTATATTACATGACAGTTTTCAAACTAGTACACTGTGTCTGAGAGGTGAACAGGAGTGGAGGAGTGGTCTCACACACACACACACCAACATTGACACACACTAACAGTCTGACACACACATATGCACTCCCAGTCATCCACACTGACACACACTCTCACACAGAGCTGCTTCTAGGCATGAGTGACGTAAGCGGCTGCTTAGGGTCCCCACCCGCTAGGAGGCCCCCTTGTGAAAAATCATAATAAATAAATCAAATAAATTTACAATTATTTTCTATAACTGATTTTCATAAATGATCACAGTTATCAAAGAATGTACAGATTGTGTTCATGAATGAGTCGTGCCCAGTGGTATCATTAATTCAAACATCATCATTTATGTGCCAGAAACCTGCTATTGATCTGCAGCTGTGTCCTAATGGCTTTGGTGTGGCAGAAAAGAAGAAAAAATATATTTTTAATGATGATGACATTAAATGTGTAGCTGCACCAGATAGCTGGCTGGCTGTATGTTTATCTTTTTCCTTTCTTTTTCCAGTCTAAGTTCACCTTACCAAGCCATTTTATTATAACATGTTCGTTGTGTATTTGCATCTATATTGACTTTTACCTTGAATAGGATCTACAAGAGCTTTTTTCTTTTCATTTTTTTTGCCTCTCTGCTATAACACTGCTACCTAGTTCTGCAGCATCAAGGATCAAGTTCAATAATTATCCACTAAGTTAAAATCAGCAAATTGTCCTCCACTCCTGTGTTCCTGGTGAGCTAGAAACCCACTTGGGTCACCAGTGTTAGCTACTCAAGTCTGTACTCATTTTTTGTGGGGAAACTATGCCTCTATTGGCCCAAATTGGTGCTTTAAACTATTTAGCAACTTACGTAGCACACTCAACACGCCCTTTCTGTAAATCAGAATCATTACATTGTAGACTGTGATTATTTAGCATTTGTTTAGCATTACTACGAGCTATTGTTCAGTGTAACTGCGTGTGTCCGGCTCGGTCTTTGTCTGTATTCAGATATAAAGCGGACATTAATTTAGCTATTAGCAGTCCTGCGTGGGAGGGAGGGCCATCCTCACAGCCTTGTGTCATTCAACGCAACTTAGGTGTGCACTGTCCTCATTGGTTACAGGTGAAGTATTTAAGAGCCCCCTGGACCCCTGCGCCAGCAGTCAGCGCCAGCAGACTTCAGTGCCCCCCTTCCGAAGGGCCCCATCTCTAAAGGGCAGGGACTCTAGCTGTGGGACTCTAGCTGTGGGACTCTAGCTGTGGGACTCTAGCTGTGGGACTCCAGCGAGGAGCAGACTGCGAGGAGACGCTGCACAGCAACAGCAACAGCAAGAAGTCATAATGATCTCTTCGATTCCCATCCTGCTCTCTCCGTCTTCTTGGCGTGCACCTGCACACCTTTGGTTCCCTAATCCCTCTAACCTCATCTCTCTGCCTCTCCCCTCCTCCTCCCTCCAATCCACTCTCTTGTGGAACTGCCATACAGCTTCCGACAAGGCCGAATTCATCTCCGCCTTCGCCTCCCACCACTCCCTGGATTTCCTCACTCACACCGAGACATGGATCTCCCCAGACAACTCAACCACCCCTGCTGCCTTATCCTCTCTGTTCATCCTGTCCCACTCCCCTCGTCTTAGCAGGCGGGGAGGAGGAACAGGGCTCCTGCTCTCCCCTTCTCTCCTCTTCTCTGTCCCCCCTCTCTCTACTCTATCTGCAACTACTACCCGCCGCTCCAGCTCATCCAGAACTCTGCGGCTCGTCTGGTATTCTCTCTGCCCCAATTCACACACGCTACTCCACTGCTGCGCTCCCTCCACTGGCTCCCGATACCTCAGGTCAAGACACTGACCCTCACCTACCACTGTCTTGACCACACTGCACCAAGCTACCTTCAGACACTCATCTCTCCATACATCCCCACCAGACCACTGCGCTCCTCCAGTGCCAGAAGACTAACTCTGCCTCCTCTCCACTCTCCTTCCTCCAGAGCCGCTCCTTCTCATCCCTGAACCCTAAATGGTGGAACGACCTGCCCACCGAAGTCAAAACAGCAGAGTCCTTGACCTCATTGCGGTGCTTACTCAAGACGCATCTTTTCAGACAGTACTTATAATATTAGTGATTTTAATCCCTTTAAGATAGCACTTCATACCATTGTATTATGCTTCTTGCATTATTGATTGATTTCCTCCTTGCTCCCTTTCCTGCTCTGGGGACAGTCTGGCGCACAGACACTGTGCACACACTGAGCATGCGCCCCCACTTCACGTGAACTCCAGTTAAGTTCACACTGATTCAACTAACTGACATGATAACCACCACCGCAGTACCGGTTAACACCAGTTTATGCAATCAGAGTTTGTCAACCCTGACTTTCCTTGATAACCCCGAGTTAAATCTGAGTCGGTTAAACTCCCTTTGTAGTACAGCCCTCTGGTTGGAGGTGAGAACAAAAGCATAATAAAAAACAACAAACAAGAATCCAGTTACATCGTAATTAACAAAATGACATTTTCATGATTTATCCCAATTCCCCTGGCTGAGCTGATCATCCCTCTGTGACAGAGGCTGTGTGAGAGCAGACGCTCTTATCCAGGGCGACTTACATTTGTATCCATTTATACAGCTGGAGCAAGCTAAGTGAAGTACCTGCTCAAGGGTACAACAGCACTGCCACAACCTTCCAGTTATGAGTCCAGAGCCCTAACCACTACTCCACAGTGCAAAGCTGGTAGAGACTTATCCACATAGACTTATGGCTGTAATTGCTGCCAAAGGTGCCTATACCAAATACTGACTGAATGGGTGATTACTTATGCATTCAATTATTTTCTGTTTTGTATTTGTAATTAATTAATTTGTAATTTAATTTAAAATGCAGATCATATTTTTCACTTTGACATTATGGAAAAAGGTGTTGATCAGTGGCAAAAACTCCTGATTAAATCCATTCTGATTTCATGTTGTAACACAATGACATGTGGAAAAGACCAAGAGGGGTGAATACTTTCAAGAGCCACTGTAAAATCAAGCCACACAGCAGTCTCCTCAGACAAGCATTGGCAGTAGAATTAACTTTACTGAGAGCTCAATGACTTTCAACGTGGCACTGTTATAGGATGCCACCTTTCCAACAAGGCATTGTTTTAAATTTCTGCCCTGCTAGAGCTGCCCTGGTGAGCTGTAAGTGCTGTTATTGTTAAGAGGAAACATCTAGGAGCAACAACAGCTCAGCCGCGAAGTGGTCGGCTACACAAGCTCACAGAACGGGACTGTTGAGTGCTGAAGTACGTACTACGTAGCGCATAAAAATAGTCTATTGTTGGTTACAACAATCACTTCTGAGTGCCAAACTGCCTCTGGAAGCAACGTCAGCAACTGTTTGTCAGGAGCTTTATGAAATTGGTTTCCATGGCCGAGCAGCCGCACAAGCCTAAGATCTCCATGTGCAATACCAAGCATCGGCTGGAGTGGTGTAACCATTTGGAGTGGTGAATCACACTTCACCATCTGGCAGTCCGACAGAGGAATTTGGGTTTGGTGGATGCCAGGAGAACGCTACCTGCACGAATGCATAGATCAACTGTAAAGTTTGGAGGAGGAATAATGGTCTCAGGGCTCGGCCCCTTAGTCCCACTGAAGGGAAATCTTAACGCTACAGCCTACAGTGACATTCTAGGTGATTTTGCACTTCCAAATTTGTAGCAACAGTTTGTGGAAGCCCTTTCCTGTTTCAGCATGACAACCCGTGCACAAAGTGAGGTCCATACAGAAATAGTTTGTCGGGATTGGTGTGGAAGAACTTTACTGGCCTGCACAGAGCCCTGACCTCAACCCCATCCCACCTTTGGGATGAATAGAAAAGCTGACTGTAAGCCAGGCCTGATCGCCCAACATCAGTGCCCGACCTCACTAATGTGTGGCTGAAATCCCCTCAACAATGTTCCAACATCTAGTGGAAAGCCTTCCCAGAAGAGTGGAGGCTGTTATTGCATCACAGGGGGGACCAACTCCATATTAACGCCCATGATTTTGGAATGAGATGTTTGATGAGCAGGTGTCCACATACTTTTGGCCATGTAGTGTATGTACTTTGACCCCCTGTCCAGTATTTTTGGAAGATGTTTGATTATTTTAAGTACTGTAATCTATTGAATATGTCATTAAAAATGTTTTCAGTGTGCAATGGAATACGGCCCCTGAGGCTGTTTGCTCCGTCCCTAGAGTTCATTTGAAAAAAAATAATTCTGTGACATACACTTAACACTAGAAGCGCCAAGCTTATGTAATAAACATCTCTACTGCATTTTAACTGCATAAACACGAAAATAAATAAGTTATAAACACATTTACCTAGAATAGCCAAAGTCTGGTTATTTTCACCAGTCATTAAAATACATAATAACTCAAATAACGCATAATCCTGCCTGCCCTTTACAATAGAGTCTGTCTGGCACTCAAGTGGCGATCTCTACCGGTCTACAGTCTTTCATGTGCTTGACAAACACACACATTGTACAGCATTACAGGTGTTTTCTTACAGCTGTCAGATTGAGCTGATACAGTGATTACCCGCAAATAAACATGGATTGGAAACGGAGACTGAAGAGAGCTCGTTTTGGACATGCCGTGTATATGAACATGACTGATTCAGGGGATCAGTGATACTGGCAATGACAGATCAGTCGTGGGTTTGTGCCAGTGCTGCGAGTGAACACTGCGAGTGAAACGCCAGGTCCAAATGGCACAGAGTGCTTTTACTCCACTGATCAATACGCGATTGTTACTGCACACAGTACAGAGTGCAATATTTATTGATTTCTCATCCTACTATCACAGCTGTGATGTCAAACAAAGAAGCAGTAAGCTAATTAAAGATTAATGTATCCTTCTAATTAGTTTTTCTATACTAAATACTAATTTAGTGTTTGTGTCTTGAAAAGTATCTGTATAATAGTACTCACTGTGAAGACTTGGGAATGATGGGTAGATTATCATGTGGAATAAAGTAAACAGGTGTGGCTGACTGGGGAGGAAGACCTCAGAGAAACATCAGAAATGGAGATCGAATGGAGAAGGTGACCTGAACGCATGAAAAGAGGGAACACACTCCTCTCTCTGGAACTCGTGTGAAGCAGGTTGCTAAAGCAAGGCCTTCTGGGAAATGTGGGGAAATTCCCCTGCTCTGCCAGACAAGCCGATGCAGATGTTGCCCCAGTCTGTTCTCTCCTGTCGAAAAGCTGTTCCTCCCGTCACTTCCTGACACTGTTTCACAACCTGTGCGGCACCTTGACCCTCCAGAGGAGAGACCATGCTGCTCTGTTTGGGCTTCAGCTCGTGTCCCGTGGCCTCCAGCTCTCTTCTCTGTTCAAAGCAGCAGTGTGTTCATTTGTAACTGAACAAACAAATCAATTCATGTTGCAATACGTCCTAAAGTAAGGATTTACATTTTTAATTTGGACACATTGTACGTACTTACATACATTCATTGAAGTGGCTGCCCTCACATGCACACATACTGATTTATTATAAAAGCAGTCAATGTTTTATATATGTATTGTAGTGATCTGGGACTATTATGTGAGATGCAGGAACTGCACAGTGTGAGTCGGGGGTAGGGAGATCTTTTGAGGATCAATCTGATTTATTGCGGGGAATTATTGCAGTTTCTGGGGTAGAAGGTTCAATTTAAAAAAACGAATAACAAAATCACTGAAAACTGCAACCTTTTTCGAATTGCCCACACAAGACTTTCGTGCTATAATTACAGATTCACAGATTATGATTATTTTATATTAAAAATATAACTTTGGTACTGCTAAAATGTTAAAACAGTGATTTTATTGTAGTTGCAATTTACACACCATTTGGAGTATGCCTGGCAGGGATAGCGAACCGTTTTTCTTACTAATGTTACATTTCCATTTATAATTAACTTTGGTTAAAAAAATCTAATTAGTTTGGTAAGAACTGCAGAGTAAAACTGGCCATGGAAAATGAAAACAAAAACCCAGAGTCCGACGCTTTTAATCAAGAAATAACAGTATAAGTGATTACATGTCAGGCACAAAAAACAGTCATACACATGCACAGTAAAGACAATGCTGATATTGCAATGCAGTGGAAACACAAGTCCTAAAATCTGCACAAAGGAATGTCTTGCCATGACAACTACAATCTAACCATATTGGCAACCTTCATAACTAAAAGGTAATTGATAAAACAAATCAATAAAACATCAAAGAAACATACCATTTCCTGTATTTATGAATTCCACCTGTTTTTATTATTACACTATTATTAATTATTATTATACCCCAGGTGAAGAAGCAATTTTTTTGTGTGTGAAAATATTTTCATTGTTTCCATGAAGAATCCAGATGAGTTTTTCTTAGCTAAAGACTATTGTTGTTTATACATTACCAGATAATTGCAAAATACAACAATCTGTTCACTTTATCAAACAATATTGGATTGCTGGGACTGGTAAATAAAACTCAATTCGCCGTTGTTTATCTAACCTATACAAAAGTTCTGGTGTTGACATTTAGATAGAGTACATACATCCGACTGCATTTCCCAGCAGATCGCGTCGAGTGTGGAAATTCCCAGCGCTGGATTGCCAGCCCCTGTGCTCCCTTGTGTTGCTCAATCTGCAGCGGACAAGCTGCGAGGGTTTAAAAGGCAGGCCCCTCTGTCCCACCGCACCGCTCCCAGCTCAGAGTGAAGGACTACCCAACAGGACGAGGATGTCTGCTGTAACCCTGCTGCTCGCCCTGGCCGTCCTGGCCCCTGTGTCTCTGGCCAAGAGCACCTTCGGTTTCGGGGACGCCCTCTCTGCAGCCACGGCTCATTACAACCAGATCAGCAAGGAGAGCAAAGCTTTCAAACCTCCGCAGAAAAGTCCACTGCTGGGGATGGTACGTATGGCTATTTGCCGGAGTGAGACACAGAATAAAGTGGGCTGAGGGAAAGCTCTTGTACATATACACACTGACCCTTATTTATGAGAGAACACTTCTCTATTGAAGATACATATTTCACAGTAAAATGTATAGTTCATATACAAATTCATTGAAGAGCTGTGAGTATTATTGTGTTTGACTCATACAGAGGACCTGCTGTTTTTTCTCAATTTCAGTCGATGTTCATTCCGGGTGACGGCTCTTCAACTGAATATACCATAAGGTTCACTCTGAAAGAGACGCTGTGCCCCAAATCCGTGGACTATAAGAAGGAGGAATGTGCCTACAAGGAGAATGGGGTAGGTTCACACTGTGTCTCGGCAATGCCAGCATCCCTCAGAAGCGCAAAGGGCATCAGTCCAGCTTGCTCTGTGCATCATTACGTCATCAGCTGGGGTGATTGGAAACCCATTTCTATAGTCGACGAACAACAACGCCCAGTGGAAGACAATTAATTTATCTCAAACCAACTTGTCTTGCTGTGTTTGATCTTTTTTAACTTCTCCCTATTTGTCTGTCTGTCAAAGCTCTTGGTTATCTTCTCAGTCTTGTGTGAAGCAAACTATTATATTAAACTAATGTTGGTAACTGAGGCATTTATCATAGTGCCGTCATTTTATACAACACACCCCAATCTCCCAAGACTTCCCACAAGCCCAGAGGCCATTCCTCAGAGGCACTAATGTACAATAAGGGTGTTAGAAGCCGATGGATATTCCTGTCCTTCCTTCGCAGGCTCTGCTGAAGTGCAGTTCGATCGTCACTGTCGCGAAGCAGAGGCCCGGCGAGGCGGACACTGTGGCCGTGACGTGTGTCGAGGTCACAGACCCAGCGGAGCGCAAGGTAAACCCACCAGCACCTGCGACAGGAACGACATCCGACGGAGAGCACTCTGTTAAAGAGATTTGCTCATTTAAACAGTGTGATGTGGACTTGATTGGGAAACTTTCCACTGGAACACTTTGCCAGGGGATCATCTGTTGCAAATTAGCGACAGTGTCTTTTGTCTTTCTGATTATGAGGTGAAACGTACTTACTGAAGATGAAGTGTGACGGGTGTTAAATCTCTTTTTCAGAAACTGGAGGCAACCCCTGACTTCTGGAGCCTGTTTGGATGAGAACAAGGAACCCAGTCATGGCAGCACACCATCGCCACACAAAGAGCTGCACTGATATTGTAAATAATGTAATTGTTAATTTATTCATGTTCATTTATTGGATTGGATTCTTAAATAAATCTGATTGAATTCCATCACTGCCTGAGTAATCTTATCTGTATTAACATCCCTTTTCACTAGGAATTGTATATTTTCTGAAGCTTGTTTTTCTTAAAAGGGCTCCACAGCAGTTTAACAACAATCTAAAACTACCTCTGTGTTATCGTTCTACATTTCACTACCAACATTCATGCCTCAATAGAAAATACATTTTGATCAGCAGTATTTACATTCATGTGGGACTTCAATTAAGAGAATAAAACCAACCACAACAACTAAGCAGACACAATACTCCTTAGAAACATGAAAATGAATATAATACATTATCAGGTCACCATTCATCTCATTTTAAATGCGTAGAAGTTAATGTACAGATATAAGACTCTTTGCCCTAGAATCCATAATTGACAAATCCATAGACTGATCCAGGAGTCTCTGAGTTTGCAGTCCTCTGTACCCAGTACTTCCAGGCACACACAGCACAGGCCATGCAGATAATATTAACTCAACCACATCTATTCCGATACTCACACACTATATATTACATATACTCAGCAGCCTAATTTCACACATTTTGTTATAAAAGACAGAACTCTGATAAAAGTGTTATTCCTGTGTAGCACATACATTTATATTCATGAGGAATTATTCAGTGACGAGTCATTAATAATGTTATCTAAGTCTTCAGGCTTCAGCCCCGAATGTTTTTGGTCCATCCCCAAACCTTTTGATGTTCGAATTAGTATTATTATCAATTTTATACCACAATGATTGATTGTCCTTGTCCATACTGCGCACATCACATGCGCTGCGCACTGCAAGAAGCCCCGTCTGTCCGTGGGTCCAGCTGTGATTGGTGGATCATGTCTGTGCTGCTGTGATTGGCCCATCATGTCTTTCACAAGTAGAGACTAGAGTAGCGTGAACTGCACGACCCATCCTCAGGAGTGGCGGGTTGTTGTGAGGTAGAATTCAATAATTCATTAGCACAACCACAATAGTAAAGAAAATACAACCGATATTCGGAAATTCTTCCCAAAGCCTAAAGAAGGCAAAATAAGCGAGGATCTGCCCAGGAGAGAGGAAGAGCAGGTTGAGACTGAGAGAGCAGAGCAGCAAGAGCAGGCAGAGCTAATGTTCACAGGTTTGTGGCAGTAGTTGTCATCCTCATTATTTTTTTGCTATTGAAGCAGAGCTGCAGCACTCCAGACACATTTTTGTCTTTTCCTCAAAGTTAGTTTTAGACATCATTAACCCCAATATTATTTGTTTACTAAATCATATTAATTTCATGAAAATGAATGCTTTTGTCATTAAAAGTCATTGTTTTTAAGCTACAATGTAAAAGTCTGTTTCTCTCTCTCATCTGCGCTGACCAGTGCGCTCTGCAGCAGCACATAATCCCACACCTGCCTGATTAGCTGAGAGAGGTCCTTTGCATTGGCTAGGTATTAATAGAGTCACGGTCTGCGACTGGGAAAAACATGGGCTGATGACAGATACATAGTTATGTCCTTTCCGTTGGTCAACACCATGCCTATGTTCTGCAGTTTCGCAAACGCCAGCAAAGACGCAATGTAAACAAACTGCACGTGGTTCTTTTCAGCAGAATCTCAGGTACGCAGCTAAAAACGCAGGTCTCTATCATAAATAATTTCCTCATAAATTAATAGTTGTAATTGATGAATACTTATTGTAATGTGGTGTGTGGACAATAGGTATGTGAGCTTAAGACAGCAGAGGGTGCTGTTTCCAGAAAAGCTCCTATGTTTTAGCCAGTTCTCTCCAGGGCCTGATTAGCTAATTGGCAACAGCTGCATCTCCTAATCTATGATGATGATGCCCAGATCTTCCTGTCCTTTTCCTCTTCTGACCCTCTCATCCCCTCTCGCATCTCTTCCTGCTTGTCTGCTCTCTCTGCTTGGATGCACTCGCACCACCTCAAGCTCAACCTCTCCAAATCGGATCTCCTGTTTTTCCCCAACACTTCCTCACCTTCTGCTGATCTCTCCATCTTCATCCCCTTGGAATCCACCACACTCTCTCCTTATTCTTCCGCTAAAAATCTAGGAGTCACCCTCGACCCTGCGCTCTCCTACACCCAGCACATCACCACGCTGACAGGCACCTGCAGATTCTTCCTGAGCAACATACGCCGGATCCGTCCCTTCTTCACCGACAACTCGACTCAGCTGCTCGTCCAGTCACTGGTCCTCTCCCGCCTGGATACTGCAACTCCCTCCTGGCCGGCCTGCCTGCATCTACTACCCGCCCACTCCAGCTCATCCAGAACTCTGCGGCTCGTCTGGTATTCTCTCTGCCCCGATTCACACACGCTACTCCACTGCTGCGCTCCCTCCACTGGCTCCCGATACCTCAGGTCAAGACAATGACCCTCACCTACCGCTGTCTTGACCACACTGCACCAAGCTACCTTCAGACACTCATCTCTCCATACATCCCCACCAGACCACTGCGCTCCTCCAGTGCCAGAAGACTAACTCTGCCTCCTCTCCACTCTCCTTCCTCCAGAGCTGCTCCTTCTCATCCCTGAACCCTAAATGGTGGAACGACCTGCCCACCGAAGTCAAAACAGCAGAGTCCTTGACCTCATTGCGGTGCTTACTCAAGATGCATCTCTTCCGACAGCACTTGTAATATTAGTGATTTTAATCCCTTTAAGATAGCACTTCATACCATTGTATTATGCTTCTTGCATTATTGATTGATCCCTTTGTAGTACAGCCCTCTGGTTGGAGGTGAGAACAAAAGCATAATAAAAAACAACAAACAAGAATCCAGTTACATCGTAATTAACAAAATGACATTTTCATGATTTATCCCAATTCCCCTGGCTGAGCTGATCATCCCTCTGTGACAGAGGCTGTGTGAGAGCAGACGCTCTTATCCAGGGCGACTTACATTTGTATCCATTTATACAGCTGGAGCAAGCTAAGTGAAGTACCTGCTCAAGGGTACAACAGCACTGCCACAACCTTCCAGTTATGAGTCCAGAGCCCTAACCACTACTCCACAGTGCAAAGCTGGTAGAGACTTATCCACATAGACTTATGGCTGTAATTGCTGCCAAAGGTGCCTATACCAAATACTGACTGAATGGGTGATTACTTATGCATTCAATTATTTTCTGTTTTGTATTTGTAATTAATTAATTTGTAATTTAATTTAAAATGCAGATCATATTTTTCACTTTGACATTATGGAAAAAGGTGTTGATCAGTGGCAAAAACTCCTGATTAAATCCATTCTGATTTCATGTTGTAACACAATGACATGTGGAAAAGACCAAGAGGGGTGAATACTTTCAAGAGCCACTGTAAAATCAAGCCACACAGCAGTCTCCTCAGACAAGCATTGGCAGTAGAATTAACTTTACTGAGAGCTCAATGACTTTCAACGTGGCACTGTTATAGGATGCCACCTTTCCAACAAGGCATTGTTTTAAATTTCTGCCCTGCTAGAGCTGCCCTGGTGAGCTGTAAGTGCTGTTATTGTTAAGAGGAAACATCTAGGAGCAACAACAGCTCAGCCGCGAAGTGGTCGGCTACACAAGCTCACAGAACGGGACTGTTGAGTGCTGAAGTACGTACTACGTAGCGCATAAAAATAGTCTATTGTTGGTTACAACAATCACTTCTGAGTGCCAAACTGCCTCTGGAAGTAACGTCAGCAGAAGAACTGTTTGTCAGGAGCTTTATGAAATTGGTTTCCATGGCCGAGCAGCCGCACAAGCCTAAGATCTCCATGTGCAATACCAAGCATCGGCTGGAGTGGTGTAACCATTTGGAGTGGTGAATCACACTTCACCATCTGGCAGTCCGACAGAGGAATTTGGGTTTGGTGGATGCCAGGAGAACGCTACCTGCACGAATGCATAGATCAACTGTAAAGTTTGGAGGAGGAATAATGGTCTCAGGGCTCGGCCCCTTAGTCCCACTGAAGGGAAATCTTAACGCTACAGCCTACAGTGACATTCTAGGTGATTTTGCACTTCCAAATTTGTAGCAACAGTTTGTGGAAGCCCTTTCCTGTTTCAGCATGACAACCCGTGCACAAAGTGAGGTCCATACAGAAATAGTTTGTCGGGATTGGTGTGGAAGAACTTTACTGGCCTGCACAGAGCCCTGACCTCAACCCCATCCCACCTTTGGGATGAATAGAAAAGCTGACTGTAAGCCAGGCCTGATCGCCCAACATCAGTGCCCGACCTCACTAATGTGTGGCTGAAATCCCCTCAACAATGTTCCAACATCTAGTGGAAAGCCTTCCCAGAAGAGTGGAGGCTGTTATTGCATCACAGGGGGGACCAACTCCATATTAACGCCCATGATTTTGGAATGAGATGTTTGATGAGCAGGTGTCCACATACTTTTGGCCATGTAGTGTATGTACTTTGACCCCCTGTCCAGTATTTTTGGAAGATGTTTGATTATTTTAAGTACTGTAATCTATTGAATATGTCATTAAAAATGTTTTCAGTGTGCAATGGAATACGGCCCCTGAGGCTGTTTGCTCCGTCCCTAGAGTTCATTTGAAAAAAAATAATTCTGTGACATACACTTAACACTAGAAGCGCCAAGCTTATGTAATAAACATCTCTACTGCATTTTAACTGCATAAACACGAAAATAAATAAGTTATAAACACATTTACCTAGAATAGCCAAAGTCTGGTTATTTTCACCAGTCATTAAAATACATAATAACTCAAATAACGCATAATCCTGCCTGCCCTTTACAATAGAGTCTGTCTGGCACTCAAGTGGCGATCTCTACCGGTCTACAGTCTTTCATGTGCTTGACAAACACACACATTGTACAGCATTACAGGTGTTTTCTTACAGCTGTCAGATTGAGCTGATACAGTGATTACCCGCAAATAAACATGGATTGGAAACGGAGACTGAAGAGAGCTCGTTTTGGACATGCCGTGTATATGAACATGACTGATTCAGGGGATCAGTGATACTGGCAATGACAGATCAGTCGTGGGTTTGTGCCAGTGCTGCGAGTGAACACTGCGAGTGAAACGCCAGGTCCAAATGGCACAGAGTGCTTTTACTCCACTGATCAATACGCGATTGTTACTGCACACAGTACAGAGTGCAATATTTATTGATTTCTCATCCTACTATCACAGCTGTGATGTCAAACAAAGAAGCAGTAAGCTAATTAAAGATTAATGTATCCTTCTAATTAGTTTTTCTATACTAAATACTAATTTAGTGTTTGTGTCTTGAAAAGTATCTGTATAATAGTACTCACTGTGAAGACTTGGGAATGATGGGTAGATTATCATGTGGAATAAAGTAAACAGGTGTGGCTGACTGGGGAGGAAGACCTCAGAGAAACATCAGAAATGGAGATCGAATGGAGAAGGTGACCTGAACGCATGAAAAGAGGGAACACACTCCTCTCTCTGGAACTCGTGTGAAGCAGGTTGCTAAAGCAAGGCCTTCTGGGAAATGTGGGGAAATTCCCCTGCTCTGCCAGACAAGCCGATGCAGATGTTGCCCCAGTCTGTTCTCTCCTGTCGAAAAGCTGTTCCTCCCGTCACTTCCTGACACTGTTTCACAACCTGTGCGGCACCTTGACCCTCCAGAGGAGAGACCATGCTGCTCTGTTTGGGCTTCAGCTCGTGTCCCGTGGCCTCCAGCTCTCTTCTCTGTTCAAAGCAGCAGTGTGTTCATTTGTAACTGAACAAACAAATCAATTCATGTTGCAATACGTCCTAAAGTAAGGATTTACATTTTTAATTTGGACACATTGTACGTACTTACATACATTCATTGAAGTGGCTGCCCTCACATGCACACATACTGATTTATTATAAAAGCAGTCAATGTTTTATATATGTATTGTAGTGATCTGGGACTATTATGTGAGATGCAGGAACTGCACAGTGTGAGTCGGGGGTAGGGAGATCTTTTGAGGATCAATCTGATTTATTGCGGGGAATTATTGCAGTTTCTGGGGTAGAAGGTTCAATTTAAAAAAACGAATAACAAAATCACTGAAAACTGCAACCTTTTTCGAATTGCCCACACAAGACTTTCGTGCTATAATTACAGATTCACAGATTATGATTATTTTATATTAAAAATATAACTTTGGTACTGCTAAAATGTTAAAACAGTGATTTTATTGTAGTTGCAATTTACACACCATTTGGAGTATGCCTGGCAGGGATAGCGAACCGTTTTTCTTACTAATGTTACATTTCCATTTATAATTAACTTTGGTTAAAAAAATCTAATTAGTTTGGTAAGAACTGCAGAGTAAAACTGGCCATGGAAAATGAAAACAAAAACCCAGAGTCCGACGCTTTTAATCAAGAAATAACAGTATAAGTGATTACATGTCAGGCACAAAAAACAGTCATACACATGCACAGTAAAGACAATGCTGATATTGCAATGCAGTGGAAACACAAGTCCTAAAATCTGCACAAAGGAATGTCTTGCCATGACAACTACAATCTAACCATATTGGCAACCTTCATAACTAAAAGGTAATTGATAAAACAAATCAATAAAACATCAAAGAAACATACCATTTCCTGTATTTATGAATTCCACCTGTTTTTATTATTACACTATTATTAATTATTATTATACCCCAGGTGAAGAAGCAATTTTTTTGTGTGTGAAAATATTTTCATTGTTTCCATGAAGAATCCAGATGAGTTTTTCTTAGCTAAAGACTATTGTTGTTTATACATTACCAGATAATTGCAAAATACAACAATCTGTTCACTTTATCAAACAATATTGGATTGCTGGGACTGGTAAATAAAACTCAATTCGCCGTTGTTTATCTAACCTATACAAAAGTTCTGGTGTTGACATTTAGATAGAGTACATACATCCGACTGCATTTCCCAGCAGATCGCGTCGAGTGTGGAAATTCCCAGCGCTGGATTGCCAGCCCCTGTGCTCCCTTGTGTTGCTCAATCTGCAGCGGACAAGCTGCGAGGGTTTAAAAGGCAGGCCCCTCTGTCCCACCGCACCGCTCCCAGCTCAGAGTGAAGGACTACCCAACAGGACGAGGATGTCTGCTGTAACCCTGCTGCTCGCCCTGGCCGTCCTGGCCCCTGTGTCTCTGGCCAAGAGCACCTTCGGTTTCGGGGACGCCCTCTCTGCAGCCACGGCTCATTACAACCAGATCAGCAAGGAGAGCAAAGCTTTCAAACCTCCGCAGAAAAGTCCACTGCTGGGGATGGTACGTATGGCTATTTGCCGGAGTGAGACACAGAATAAAGTGGGCTGAGGGAAAGCTCTTGTACATATACACACTGACCCTTATTTATGAGAGAACACTTCTCTATTGAAGATACATATTTCACAGTAAAATGTATAGTTCATATACAAATTCATTGAAGAGCTGTGAGTATTATTGTGTTTGACTCATACAGAGGACCTGCTGTTTTTTCTCAATTTCAGTCGATGTTCATTCCGGGTGACGGCTCTTCAACTGAATATACCATAAGGTTCACTCTGAAAGAGACGCTGTGCCCCAAATCCGTGGACTATAAGAAGGAGGAATGTGCCTACAAGGAGAATGGGGTAGGTTCACACTGTGTCTCGGCAATGCCAGCATCCCTCAGAAGCGCAAAGGGCATCAGTCCAGCTTGCTCTGTGCATCATTACGTCATCAGCTGGGGTGATTGGAAACCCATTTCTATAGTCGACGAACAACAACGCCCAGTGGAAGACAATTAATTTATCTCAAACCAACTTGTCTTGCTGTGTTTGATCTTTTTTAACTTCTCCCTATTTGTCTGTCTGTCAAAGCTCTTGGTTATCTTCTCAGTCTTGTGTGAAGCAAACTATTATATTAAACTAATGTTGGTAACTGAGGCATTTATCATAGTGCCGTCATTTTATACAACACACCCCAATCTCCCAAGACTTCCCACAAGCCCAGAGGCCATTCCTCAGAGGCACTAATGTACAATAAGGGTGTTAGAAGCCGATGGATATTCCTGTCCTTCCTTCGCAGGCTCTGCTGAAGTGCAGTTCGATCGTCACTGTCGCGAAGCAGAGGCCCGGCGAGGCGGACACTGTGGCCGTGACGTGTGTCGAGGTCACAGACCCAGCGGAGCGCAAGGTAAACCCACCAGCACCTGCGACAGGAACGACATCCGACGGAGAGCACTCTGTTAAAGAGATTTGCTCATTTAAACAGTGTGATGTGGACTTGATTGGGAAACTTTCCACTGGAACACTTTGCCAGGGGATCATCTGTTGCAAATTAGCGACAGTGTCTTTTGTCTTTCTGATTATGAGGTGAAACGTACTTACTGAAGATGAAGTGTGACGGGTGTTAAATCTCTTTTTCAGAAACTGGAGGCAACCCCTGACTTCTGGAGCCTGTTTGGATGAGAACAAGGAACCCAGTCATGGCAGCACACCATCGCCACACAAAGAGCTGCACTGATATTGTAAATAATGTAATTGTTAATTTATTCATGTTCATTTATTGGATTGGATTCTTAAATAAATCTGATTGAATTCCATCACTGCCTGAGTAATCTTATCTGTATTAACATCCCTTTTCACTAGGAATTGTATATTTTCTGAAGCTTGTTTTTCTTAAAAGGGCTCCACAGCAGTTTAACAACAATCTAAAACTACCTCTGTGTTATCGTTCTACATTTCACTACCAACATTCATGCCTCAATAGAAAATACATTTTGATCAGCAGTATTTACATTCATGTGGGACTTCAATTAAGAGAATAAAACCAACCACAACAACTAAGCAGACACAATACTCCTTAGAAACATGAAAATGAATATAATACATTATCAGGTCACCATTCATCTCATTTTAAATGCGTAGAAGTTAATGTACAGATATAAGACTCTTTGCCCTAGAATCCATAATTGACAAATCCATAGACTGATCCAGGAGTCTCTGAGTTTGCAGTCCTCTGTACCCAGTACTTCCAGGCACACACAGCACAGGCCATGCAGATAATATTAACTCAACCACATCTATTCCGATACTCACACACTATATATTACATATACTCAGCAGCCTAATTTCACACATTTTGTTATAAAAGACAGAACTCTGATAAAAGTGTTATTCCTGTGTAGCACATACATTTATATTCATGAGGAATTATTCAGTGACGAGTCATTAATAATGTTATCTAAGTCTTCAGGCTTCAGCCCCGAATGTTTTTGGTCCATCCCCAAACCTTTTGATGTTCGAATTAGTATTATTATCAATTTTATACCACAATGATTGATTGTCCTTGTCCATACTGCGCACATCACATGCGCTGCGCACTGCAAGAAGCCCCGTCTGTCCGTGGGTCCAGCTGTGATTGGTGGATCATGTCTGTGCTGCTGTGATTGGCCCATCATGTCTTTCACAAGTAGAGACTAGAGTAGCGTGAACTGCACGACCCATCCTCAGGAGTGGCGGGTTGTTGTGAGGTAGAATTCAATAATTCATTAGCACAACCACAATAGTAAAGAAAATACAACCGATATTCGGAAATTCTTCCCAAAGCCTAAAGAAGGCAAAATAAGCGAGGATCTGCCCAGGAGAGAGGAAGAGCAGGTTGAGACTGAGAGAGCAGAGCAGCAAGAGCAGGCAGAGCTAATGTTCACAGGTTTGTGGCAGTAGTTGTCATCCTCATTATTTTTTTGCTATTGAAGCAGAGCTGCAGCACTCCAGACACATTTTTGTCTTTTCCTCAAAGTTAGTTTTAGACATCATTAACCCCAATATTATTTGTTTACTAAATCATATTAATTTCATGAAAATGAATGCTTTTGTCATTAAAAGTCATTGTTTTTAAGCTACAATGTAAAAGTCTGTTTCTCTCTCTCATCTGCGCTGACCAGTGCGCTCTGCAGCAGCACATAATCCCACACCTGCCTGATTAGCTGAGAGAGGTCCTTTGCATTGGCTAGGTATTAATAGAGTCACGGTCTGCGACTGGGAAAAACATGGGCTGATGACAGATACATAGTTATGTCCTTTCCGTTGGTCAACACCATGCCTATGTTCTGCAGTTTCGCAAACGCCAGCAAAGACGCAATGTAAACAAACTGCACGTGGTTCTTTTCAGCAGAATCTCAGGTACGCAGCTAAAAACGCAGGTCTCTATCATAAATAATTTCCTCATAAATTAATAGTTGTAATTGATGAATACTTATTGTAATGTGGTGTGTGGACAATAGGTATGTGAGCTTAAGACAGCAGAGGGTGCTGTTTCCAGAAAAGCTCCTATGTTTTAGCCAGTTCTCTCCAGGGCCTGATTAGCTAATTGGCAACAGCTGCATCTCCTAATCTATGATGATGATGCCCAGATCTTCCTGTCCTTTTCCTCTTCTGACCCTCTCATCCCCTCTCGCATCTCTTCCTGCTTGTCTGCTCTCTCTGCTTGGATGCACTCGCACCACCTCAAGCTCAACCTCTCCAAATCGGATCTCCTGTTTTTCCCCAACACTTCCTCACCTTCTGCTGATCTCTCCATCTTCATCCCCTTGGAATCCACCACACTCTCTCCTTATTCTTCCGCTAAAAATCTAGGAGTCACCCTCGACCCTGCGCTCTCCTACACCCAGCACATCACCACGCTGACAGGCACCTGCAGATTCTTCCTGAGCAACATACGCCGGATCCGTCCCTTCCTCACGATTACTCGACTCAGCTGCTCGTCCAGTCACTGGTCCTCTCCCGCCTGGACTACTGCAACTCCCTCCTGGCCGGCCTGCCTGCATCTACTACCCGCCACTCCAGCTCATCCAGAACTCTGCGGCTCGTCTGGTATTCTCTCTGCCCCGATTCACACACGCTACTCCACTGCTGCGCTCCCTCCACTGGCTCCCGATACCTCAGGTCAAGACACTGACCCTCACCTACCGCTGTCTCGACCACACTGCACCAAGCTACCTTCAGACACTCGTCTCTCCATACATCCCCTCCAGACCACTGCACTCTTCTGGTGCCAGAAGACTAACTCTGCCTCCTCTCCACTCTCCCTCCTCCAGAGCCGCTCCTTCTCATCCCTGGGAATGAGGTTATGAGTCTGTAGTGACACAAATGTGTATATGGACTGTGGAAGAGGGGGAAACAGCTGTCTTTTTTTTAATTTACCTAGTTACGTGCTTTGGTTTGTTGGGCAAGCGGGTCAGCCGTCCCACCTGTAGCTAGGGGAACCAGGGTGAAGGCAGCACTCATTACGGAACTAGGCTTTTATTTTTGCTTCTTTATTTTGTTTTGTTTTGGATGGCAAGGAGGTCCTGTGTTTTGTTTACTTCCAAGCCAGACAAATAACAAATTGAGAGTCTTGCTTTTTGAAGACCAATCTCTGTCTCCAACACAACAACATTGTTAAATTAATATTAATCTATGTAAAAATACCTTCGTATTTGAAGACGTATAGAAATCGCATAATAGCAGCAGCAATAAGCAGACCTATCAACTCTCACACATCTCGTGTCAGACTCTCCTATTATTATTGTTTCCCAACATTATTACAACTTTTTATTGTCACAATTTCAAATTAACTATAAAGGTTGTGACAACTTGTTTATAAATATTTTGTAATTATGGCTGTAACTGTCACAGTTCCCAAGCCCTGATCCTCTATCCTCTAGAGGCTGCCACTGTTCCCCTGCCTTTTTCCTTCTCTTCTCAATGCTTTCAGCTGTCACTCTTTCAATCAACATTTTCTACTCCATGTGAATGCTTGTTCTTTCCCTCTGCTCCTATTGGCCCTGCACCTCCCATCCTAGTTCCTGTTCCCCTTCTTAAACCTCTCGCTGCCCTCTCTCTGGGTGAAGTGTTGACAGTCTTCGTGCTTTACCTAGCCTCATTCCTAGTTTCTTGTGTTCCTGGTTCTCCTGGCTCTCCTGATTCCTCGGTGTTCTCACCCATTGGCCTTCCAGCGTTTGTTCTCCTTGCTCTTTTGTGTTCCGTGTTCCTTGCTCCTTGCTCCTAGGTCTCTCAGCTTCCTGGGTCTCCAAGCTTCTTCTCTCTCAGTCCTTTCAATTCAGTTCAATTCAAGGGTGCTTTATTGGCATGACAAACAGTTTTGTAGTGTTGCCAAAGCAGTTGATATTATATATATACATTGAAAAATAATAAAAGGTAAGAAAAAGGAGAAAAAATAAATAAAATAAACAGTACTAAGTATAATTTATAAATAAAATCTTAATAGACATATACATCTACTTTATTTATAGTTTACAAGTTTACGGCTGGTGCTCATGTATGTTTTCACAGTGAGCCCCTCAGGCTGTGGCAGGCAGCTACATATTGGGTGGCCAGGGGGGCTGTGTGTCCCTCCCCCAGGAGGATAGCTATTTTTTTTTAATTTATCAATTCAGAACATGATTTTATAATATTTATGAATTTATTAAAGAATGTGTCCCTTAATTTGGCATATTTATTGCAGTGGAGGAGGAAGTGCATCTCTGTCTGGACCTCTCCTGGCTCGCAGTGACCACAGCGCCGCTCCTCTCTGTGTCCACCTCTCCTGTCTCTCAGTGACCACAGTGCTGCTCCTCTCTGGGCAGCCAGCTCTGCCTGTGTCGGCCCGTCTCTCTGGCCAGGCTGTGGTCACTGAGCCTGTACTGGGTCAGGATCCGTCTCTGCTTCGTATCTCTGACAGTGAAGAGATACTCTGCCAGGGTGTATTCTCTGTTTAAGGCCCGATAGCAATCCAGTTTACTTTGGGATTTGGTTTCATTGTTCCAATGTTCCAGATAGGAGGTTTTGGTTATCTTTATGATTTGGTTGACTCTAATTGGGGGGAGGTAAGCAGTGCTGACCTGAAGCTGGTCTCTGTTCGCAGTATTAGCGGGGGTCAGTGCCGTGAGCTTCAGGGCCAGCTGACTCAGGGGACTCTTTTCAGGGCTGAGCTCTTGGGTTTGGAGGACCTTGTACTGGAGTGAGTCTGACAGAATTTCAGTTCTCTTTTCTTTATATTAATGAGGGTTGGGAAGCGGCCTAATTCTGCCCTGCATGCGTGGTTTGGTGTGTTCCTGTGCACCTGCAGTATGTTTTTATAGAGTTCAGCATGCAGGGTCTCTATTGGATTTTTGTCCCACCTAGTGTAGTCCTGTTGACTGAGTGGACCCCATACTTCACTACCGTACAGCGCAATGGGCTGGATCACACTGTCAATTAGTTTGAGCCAGATTTTGACTGGAATATTAATGTTATAGAATCTTCTTCTGATTGCGTAGAAAGCTCTTCTTGCTTTGTCTTTGAGCGTCTTCACTGCCAGGTTAAAGCCCCCTGACGCACTAATAGTCAGGCCCAGGTAAGTGTAGTGTGAGGTGTGTTCTAGGGTAGTGTTGCCTAGCGTGAAGTGGTATTTGTTTCCCTGAGGTCTGGCCTTTTTTTGGAAGATCATGATCTTTGTCTTCTTCATGTTTACTGCCAGGGCCCAGGACTGACAGTACTGCTCTAGTAGTGCCAGGTTTTGCTGAAGCCCCTGCTCTGTGGGCGACAGCAGGACTAGGTCATCTGCATAGAGCAGGAATTTGACTTCTGTGTCATTTAGGGTGAGGCCAGGGGCATCAGCCCTGCCTCACTCCCCGCCCCTGAGTGAAGAACTCTGTTCTTTTGTTGCCAATTTTTACTGCACATTTGTTTTCGGTGTACATTGATTTTATAATATCATAGACTTTACCCCTACACCGCTTTGAAGAATTCTGTAATAAAGTCCCTCGTGCCAAATGGAATCGAATGCCTTTTTGAAATCAATGAAACAGGCAAAGATTTTGCCTTTACATTTTGGTGGACGTGTTTGTCTATGAGGGTGTGTAGGGTGTAAATATGATCTGTAGTGCGGTGATTTGGGAGGAAGCCAATCTGACTCTTACTCAGGACACTGTGCTCGGTAAGGAAAGCCCGTATCCGGGCGTTGATGATACTGCAGAACACCTTCCCCAGGTTACTGCTCACACAGATGCCCCGGTAGTTGTTAGGGTCGAATTTGTCTCCACTCTTATAGATTGGGGTGATCAGCCCCTGGTTCCAGATGTCAGGGAAGTAACCAGTGCTGAGGATCATGTTGAACAATTTAAGCACAGCCTCCTGCAGTTGTGCGCTGCTGTGTTCGAGCATCTCAGTGCTGATGCTGTCCGGGCCTGGAGCTTTTTAGATAGTTCCTGTAGGGTAATTGGAGCGTCAATTGGGTTTTGATTATTTTTAATTGATTGTTCGAGTAATTTCAGTTTTTCCCTGGTTTCAATTTGTTTGTGTGTCAGATCATTTTGTTGGATATCTTTATAAAGGTTTTCAAAGTATTTTTTCCAAATGGTTGCGTTTTGTATTGCCAATTCTTGTTATTTTGTTGAATTTAAATTGTTCCACATTTCCCAGAACTGTTTTTGGTCGACAGATTTCTCTATGTCTGTGAGTGTTTTGTTTGTGTGTTTCTGTTTTTATTTTTAAGGGTGTGTTTGTAGTGTTTTAGGGTCTCACAGTACTGCTGGCGTAGTTCTGTGTATTGTGGTTGATGATGTTTTTGATTGGATAGGTGCCTTAAATTTGTTCGTATTGATTTACACTCATCATCAAACCATGTCTGTGTGTGTGTGTGATTCTGGTTGATCTTTTTCTTTGTCTTTTTAAGATTTGCCATTGTGGCTACAATTTGAAATATTTGATTGATATCATTTATGGCCAGATTTAGTCCTGTCATGTCAGGCTGGTACTGTGAGCTGAGGAAAGTGTTGATGATGTTGATTATTTCTGTAGAACTGATAGCTTTGTTAAATTCCTCTGTGCTGTTTGGAGCCCATCTGTATGTTTGATTAAGGTTGTACAGCTTACTGGGCTGTGGCTGTGTGTTGCTGGCCTGACTTCTTCTTTTCAGGAACACCGTGATTTGGTTGTGGTCTGACAGGGGGGTTTGCTGCCTGACAGTGAATGCACTAATGAAGGAGGGATCCATGTCAGTGAGGGCGTAGTCGACTACGCTAGTCCCAAGAACTGAGCAATACGTGAACCTCCCTAAAGAGTCCCCTCTGATCCTGCCATTAAGGATGTACAGGCCCAAGGCTTGGCAGAGATGCACTAACTCTCTCCCGTTCTTGTTCACCGCCCCGTCGGGGTTGTTCCTCTGGGTTGTGGTGGGGGTGAGGTACAGAGGGGCCTGGCCGAACACATGGCTGTTTCCCTGTGTGCCGATGCAGTCGGGCTCGGTGCCTGTCCGGGCATTGAAGTCCCCACAGAGCAGCACATTCCCCTGGGCCTGGAAATGGCCGATCTCTGTGTGGAGGGTGTTAAAAAATTCCTCATTGTAATAGGGGGATTCAGAGGGGGGGGTATACGCTGCACACAGGTATATATGATTCTTACACTGGGCTATTCCCTTCTTAATTTGAAGCCATGTGTGCGTTGGGCCCTGTTTGACTGGGCTGATGTGGTTGGCCAGCTCCTCTTTGTACCACACTATGATCCCCCCAGAGTCCCTGCCGCGCCGCACTGTGCTCAGTTTAATTGAGGGCACAATAACTTCCCTGTAGCCCAGGGGGCAGTGTGTGGGCACCTCTGCACGGCACCATGTCTCCAACAGAACTATGACATCTAATTCCTTTAATGCTTTTAATGAATTCAGGGTCTGTGCTCTTCAGCCTGAAAGCCCTTCAGGCCCTGAATGTTCCAGCAGCTTACTGTAAATGAGCTCATTTTAGCTAACATTGTACTTAGTGGAATAAAATGCCCATCAACAATACAACTTTTTAATCTAAGGTTTTGTTTTAAACTAGAATTTCAAATATAATAATTATTAGTTTTAAGTAAAGTATGGTTACATTGTATGTACACAGATATTTATTTTTAATTATTTACAAGTGGGGTTGTCCGTCCCTACTCGAGTGCTCTGGCTCACCTTTCTCTCTCTCTCTCTCTCTCTCTCTCTCTCTCTCTCTCTCTCTCTCTCTCTCTCTCTCTCTCTCTCTCTCTCTCTCTCTTTCTCTCACAGTCCTGTCTCATGTTCAACCTTCTTGTTCTCGACCATTTGCCTGTAACCTCGACGACATCCTTGCTTAGCCCATTTGCCTTATCTGCCACCTCTACGTGAACTGCACCTGGGTCCTCCCTTCCCTTGCCAAGCAGGTCGTGACAATAACTGACCGAGCAATATTTTTCTCTTTCAGTTTGTATTAATTTAATTTTCATGAAATTGCCTAATAGTTTAGCAATGTGAGCTGCAACGAAAATGCCTGAACATGAGAACATAAGAAAGTGTCCAATCAAGAGGAGGCCATTCACCCCATCGTGCTCGTTTGGTGTCCATTAATAACTAAGTGATCAAGGATCCTATCCAGTCTGTTTTTGAATGTTCCCAAATTGTCTCTTCAGCCACATCGCTGGGGAGTTTGTTCAGATTGTGACGCCTCTCTGTGTGTCTCTTGTTTTCTGTCTTGAAAGCCTTGAAGCCCAATTTCCATTTGTGTCCCCGGGCCAAGCAGCACCTGCGCACTGAGCCAAGTCACACGGGACAATAAACACCATGGGGGAGTCATTGGTGGTTTTCATTTCACTAATAGAGGCCGTGTTTTTCCACTATAACAAGGATATGAATGCGTACAACCCCAAAAAACTATCGGCCATTATCGGCGTTCATTTTTGCCGATTGCTGATAGTTTCAAAAAGCTATTATCAGCCCCCCGATAAATCGGTCGACCTCTACTCTAATTATTAAAAATATCCTAGTTGTGTATGGGCTCTAAGTGTAGGAACGTGTAGCCTTAAAAGTTATTTTTATTTTATTTTACATGCATCGTGCCTCGAATCAAACTTGAGTAATAGATCGATCTCTCTCTCTCTTTTAATCCTATCCACCCTACTTTTCTCCCTCCTACCTTTACAATTACGTGTTGTCCATTTACATTTTATTAATAAACATATATCCTATATAAACAGCCTCAAGGTTAGCCTTGTGTATCAACCTGGTCTCGATTTCAGAGGACTTGACCACTGTGGGTTGCATGTATGGGGGTCACTAGATGAAAGGACTTTATTCAGCAATTATTTTTTCTTCAGATATTGTTACCAAATAAAACTGAAACTCTAATTTAAAGTCCTAGGTCAATCGAAAGTATTTACTAATATAACAATAACTGTAATGATAAATTAAAACAATTTGTCCATTGCAACATTTTGGCTGTATCTTATCAGATCGGCATCCTTTCATTTCATTAAACTATTTACAACGCTATACAACATTTTCTTTCTCTTGATATTTCTTTGCATACCTCTGTTAAACCATTTTGGCCAAAGATTTTTGGTCCTAAATTTGCAAAATTATAGTACAAATTTGAGCCTCAAGTAGTATATTCTTAAAATATAACCAGTCTAACTCTTCTAAGTGCTGCCTCTGATAAACTCAGTGTGTGTGTATGCAAGGCAAAGGTGTGTGCTTATCTACATATACACTGCAGTGCACCTTTCATAAGGTGAGTCACAATGATACTGTAGGCAGAGCGAACAGTTGTGTTGTAACTCACTGCGGTTCTTCCAGATCTTCCTGATGGCGATGATGGAGCAGGTTAAGAAGAGCAGGGACACAGTTGTCTTCCCCAGGACGTTCGGTGTGAGTTCAGGAAGGCTGCAGGGAGACTCACCACAATCACCGCTGGCAACTGAGCTCCAGAGAATGAAAAAGTGCACAAGAGAGACAGGTCATGAAGACAAGGTTTCTATAAATTCACATGTAACCCTGTTGATGTTCTTACTCAGTTATGTTGACCCTGAGTGTTATTCATCCTTACCATTAGTGACACTGAGGTAAACAGGAAGCTGTTGGTCCCCTATATCACACCAGTACCAGCCTTGGTCTTCCGGCCACAGTCCGCTCACAGTCACACTGAAGAGTCCCTCCGCTGTGTGGTCAGTGATCAGGACAGAGCCGTGTCCTGCAGTCCCAGGGCTTCCTGCTGTCTGACAGGAGCTCCAGTCTCCACTCCTGCACCTCTGTTTCTGTCTGGACCGGTATGGGTGTCCATATCGACACTGGACACTGACCTCCCCTCCTATCTGTCCTGTTACTGTGGCATTGACCACATATGGCACCCCAGCGTCTGCAGACAGAGACATTAAACACATACAGAGCTTTACAGCAGTGCGTTGCGGCCGCTGGGCTGCTAATTCACTTCAGCAGTTACACAGCAGGCTCTTCTCCTACAGGCGTCTATAGGCCAACTGACCATCATGAGAAGAGTCACGTTCCTCACACTCAACAGCCTGGCGTCGGGTCAGGCCATGGGGAGAACAGCAAACAGCACACAGACACTGTCACACAGTACCCTTTTATATTGCCAGACTTCTGGATGAATTAATCATGGGAATATACATATTCCCCCACACAGACTGCCATCCTAACTCTTTCTCTGAGAGTGTGTAAGAGGGCATGGTATAGGTCAGTGGTCTCAAACTCAATTCCTGGAGGGCCATGTGTATGCTGGTTTTCGTTCCAACCGAGTGCTCAATTACTTAATTGGTCTAATTGTTTAATTAGCTAGACACATTTAAATACCTATCCAGGCCCCATGATATTTTATAAGCAACTGTACCATGAATCAAATGCACTTTTAGACCATCAACCGTAAAATACCTTGCAGTATATTTTTTAAATATGCCAAATGGTTGGCTTGGTTGGAACGAAAACCAGCATACACATGGCCCTCCAGGAATTGAGTTTGAGACCACTGGTATAGGTAGTACAGAACACTCTGAACAAAAGGAAAGGACAAGCAAATGCACACTGACTGTAAGAGGGTTAGAATAATGGTGATTGCTGCTAAATTCACTGTGAGTGTATTGAGAAGTCGTGTGGACAAAGAGGATATCACAGCACTGAAGGAGGAACTGGTTTGTCTGGTGTATAGCAGTTGCTTTTGCATTGAAACTGATAATCAATATAGGCATGTTTTCCTATTTAGGACATGCATTAGGGAACTCCACTTCATGGTTTACATGCATACATTTACTTATATATTCTGTAGCTGCCTGCTCCTAGTTCTCTGCTGAAATAGATTGTTAACTCTAAGGATTGGCAAAGGGCCCTTGCTCTTCCTGTAACAGAGATCTATATTTTAGTAGGGGTTTCAATTTATTTGTGGCTCTTCAGTTACTGGAAAGTATCCAGAATTATTGTTTCAATATTATTAGGCATTAGGGTATTCTCTGGGTAGGGTATGTTCTGTCTTTTCCATGCAGCAAAGGCATTAATATTATTGGCCTTTCCTTTCTTTCTCTATCTATCTTACTCACTGAGTTTTGTTTTTGTACACATAGTACTAGCTGACCTTTTGCTGATTAGGCTTTGTGTCTTTCAGGACTATATCCAGCCTGCCATGTTTTTAATGTCTTTACTGATGTGCTCATTTCTTGAGATAACTTGCTTAGGATTTGATTTTCTGACTATTGCATTATAATATAAACTTAGTACTCCACTTTTAAATGTTCTTGTTTTGCAACTGTGATGTTATTGAATGCTGTAATCAATTGTTTGGAAGAATTGCCCTATGGCCTCTGTTGGGACAGTCTGTTGGAGGGACTCCCCAAAACACTCTCTCGGGCATGCTTGCCTGAGGCCTCTTGATTATGCTAAAATATGACATGTTGAATATTTGTATGGGATCTTTTACCTTTGTTATCTCTGCTGATACTTCTCTACGTTTCCACTCAACTGATGTTCATTTATGATTTCTCCCCGAGCCTTTCCAATGCTTCCGAGTTTAAATCCACAGGAACAGTACACATTGGCTCTGTTATATTGCTTGGGAACTACTAGCTACATATTGTCATTTCCAAATGGCCTTTATGACTACAACAACTGACTGTTATAGTAAACTGTGTCTTTAATGGTTTGTACGTGTTCCACTCTCCAACCCTTCAGCAAAACAAGCTTTGCCATCATTACTGCACTTTATCCAAAGAATGCCAAGGAGGCTATATAGATGTCTACTACACAAATGGTGCTTCTTGACTTAAATTGCCCACATACAGGTTCGCCCCACTGACGTACCCTACAAAACACCTGAAATTGTGTCTTCCAGTGAATGACACCATGATCACTGGAGACCTGGGTGCATCCTGAACAGTCTGGTGACTCCACCTTGGTGGCATGGGCCATTAGCGACAAATATTAAACCTGTTGCCCTGGCACATGGACTGCTTGCTGACACATTACAGACTGTTCCCGATTCCTTGCTCAAACCAGAATGGAAATAAAGCATGGGCAATATGAGGTGCAGCTGAGGTCTGTACAGGTCAAAGCCCTACACTCAGTAGGAGGACAGTTTTCAGATTTCTGCTGCTCTTTGTCTCTTGTAGTTTTTCTGCTTTATATAAGGTGTTATTTCCGATGTCTTATTTTCTCTGCAACTCGAATCCGTCTCCTCTGTCATAGTGTCCCAGAAATACATTCAGTTGTACCAGAGAATAAGAATTAATGATACAACCACACCCTATTATAACCCGCAGTCACAAATATTCTATAATATATTACATCCTTTAATCAACACCACTCAAGCACCCACTTACACTCCACCAAACATATCAGGTAACTGCATACACATAGCCTCCCTGATATACACCCCATGACTACAGGGATAGAGATAGTCAATACATCACATGGGGAGGGGGGAGGATTTCTAGGTTTTTTTGCACATTGATTTCAATGTACCGACAGGAAGGACTGAAGAACTGCATTTCTTCCCCTGTGTGTCTGTATAAAAAAGGTAACTGTCTCGTGGTCTTACTGTCCTATGGTACTGTGCTATAGTTCAACCCTGATACCTAGATGAACATGGTCTGATAAGAACAAGTTTTCACCAGCAATTTGGGCTTGATATATCCAACAAGCCATGGTTTAGCCATATATGGGTTTCCTAAGGAGTTGTCAGGCAGAAACAGAATTTCCACTCATCATGGGACAGATATGTGGGCACTGTTATCTTTCTCTCCTGCCTGGTCTACATAAAAGTGCGTTTAATTTGTAACTTTTCTAAGACTGTTCTTGAAATTGACTCTTCTGAGCAGCTGTTTGTAATAAAAATCTTTTGTTTGGAAATGCATCTTTCTCTCTGGATTTATTTGACTCCAGATTGTGACAACTCTCTGTGTGTAGAAGTGTCTCCTGTATTCTGTCTTGAATGCCTTGAAGCCCAATTTACATTTGTGTCCTGGGTGCGTGTGTCCCTGCTGATCTGGAAAAGCTCCTCTGGTTTTCAAAGCCCTTCATGATTTTGAAGACTTGGATCAAGTCCCCACGTAGTCTCCTCTGTTCCAGGGTGAAGAGGTTCAGTTCCTCAGTCTCTCAGTAGGACATTCCCTTCAGACCTGGAATAAGTCTGGTTGCTCTCCTCTGAACTGCCTCTAGAGCAGCGATATCTTTCTTGAAGTGTGGAGCCCAGAACTGTCCACAGTATCCAGATGAGCTCTAACTAGTGCATTGTACAGTCTGAACATCACTGCCCTTGTTCTCAATTCTACACTTTTGACAATATACCCTAGCATTGTGTTTGCCTTTTTTATTGCTTCCCCACATTGTTTGGATGGAGAAAGTTAGGAGTCCACATAGACTCCTAGGTCTTTCTCATGCATTACTTCATCTATTTCTATTCCTCCCATAGTGTAATTATAGTGGACATTTTTGTTACCTGCATGTATTACCTTGCACTTGTCCACATTGAATTTCATCTGCCAGGTGTCGCCCACAACTGAATATTATCCCTTTGAATAGCCTGTGCTGCCGAGATTGTATCTGCTGAGCCACCTATTTTAGTATCATCTGCAAATATGACAAGTTTGCTAACTATCCCAGAGTCCAGATCATTAATATAGATTAGAAAAAGCACAGGCCCTAGTACTGATCCCTGTGGAACTCCACTAACAACCTCACTTCAGTTAGAAGCAACTCCTCTAATCGACACCCTCTGTTTCCTAGACATTAACCAGTTCATAATCCATCTACTTACATTACCCTGAATGCCTACAGCTTCCAATCTGAGGATCAGTCTTTGGTGAGGAACCTTATCAAAAGCTTTTTGAAAATCAAAGTATATCATATCATATGCTTTCACCTGATCTACAGCTGCAGTTGCATGTTCGAAAAATTCCAATAAATCAGCAAGACATGATCTGCCTCGTCTAAACCCATGTTGACTATCTCCAAGAATATGGTTTTCATTAAGATGCTCCTCTATTTTCTGTCTAATCATTTTTTCCAACATTTTACAGGTGATGCAGGTGAGACTGATTGGTCTGTAATTTCCTGGCTCAGTTTTGTCCCCTTTCTTGTGGATTGGTCTGACATTTGCTGTCTTCCAGTCAGTTGGCACATCCCCTGTTCTAAGTGTCATTTGGAATATTGACTTAGTGGCCTATAAATCATTTCCCTCATTTCTTTAAGTACTGTTGGAAATATCCCATCTGGCCCAGGTGATTTGTTTGTTTTTAATTCTGCTAGTCCCTTTAGTACCTCCTCCTCATTTATCCTGATCTCTCTTAGGGTTTGACTGGACTGATTGTTAACCTGTGGCATGTTATCTGTTTTTTCTTTTGTAAAAACCTCTGTGAAATACTCATTTAGAACATTTGCCACATCTTGTTCGTTTTCCAAGATATTTCCGTTTTTAGCCTTTACCCGTTTCACTTGCTCTTTTGTTGACCTCTTGCTGTTGTAATATTGAAAAAAGCTCTTTGCATTGGTTTTAGCTCCAAGAGCTATGTTTCTTTCCATTTCCATGTTTGCTATCCTGATCCCTCTCTTATCATCTCTTTGCAGCTCAACATATTTCATGTATTTTGTTTCGTCTTCATCCCTTTTGTATGTGCTATACAACATTTTATTTCTCTTTATATATTTTTGCATACTTCTATTAAACCATTTTGGCCAATATTTTTGGTCCTCAGTTTTTCTAAGTTTTGGTACAAATTCCTCCTGAGCCTCAAGTAGTATATTCTTAAAATATAACCACCCATTTTCAACTGACTCTGTATCCAGTGTGCTCCAGTCTACCTCTTCTACATGCCAACTCATACCTTCAAGGTTTGCTTTTCTAAAATTGTAGACTATTGTTTTAGACTTGGACCTTGTTTTTTGAAAGAATGCCTCAAAGCTAACCATGTTGTGATCACAATTTTCCATTGGTTCTCTAACTAGTGTCCCTCTGACTCTGTCTTGGTCATTTCAAAAGATCAAGTCAATGCATGCGCTCTCTCTGGTTGGTTCCTTGACAAATTGAGTTAGAAAGCAGTCATTTACCATCTCAACCATTTCTATTTCTGCTTCTGTAGTCCCCACTGCGCTTTCCCGGTCTAAGTTTGGGAAATTGAAATCCCCCATTATAACAGCCACATCCTTGCTACATGCAGTACTGATTACACTGTACAATGCAACATATTTTTGAATATGTGAGTTGGGTGGTCTGTAACACACTCCTATCACTAATCCTCCAGATTTGTTATTCAAACGTTTAACCCACAAAGACTATTTTGTTACTGGGATCTAATTTGAGTTCTTCTGCCTCAATGTCATTTCTGACCTATAATGCTACCCCACCACCTCTTCGATTTTGCCGGACTCTCCTAAACTGAGTGTATCCTTTCAACTTGTATTCATCCCCATCATTTACTGTAAGCCATGTTTCTGTCACTCCTACAACATCATAGTCACATGGGATCCCATATTTTCATCAAACACTTTAGATGATGCACATTTCATCACCATTTTCTATATTCATCATCAATATGCATAGTCAGTTACAAATTACACAGTCTGTCTCTTTTGATTTAGATTGAATATTCCTTAATGCCCTATGATTCCCAAACAGACTTTTAAACCGGCAGTTGTAGTCCCTAGTCACTCGCCAGCACTGTGGCTTCTAGGTCTAACATCTTGTTCCTTATACTCCTGGCATTGAGGTACAAACATTTCAGGACTTTCCTGCTAGCAGTTTCCCTTGGTTTTCTTTCCCTAGTGGAACATCTCCCATTGTCAGAGCTCCCTGCTCCCCTGGTCCCCTGGACACTTGAGATTAAGGCCGGCCCAGGGCTGGGTCAAAACTAGTTTCAAACTAGCTTTTCAACCTGGCCTAATGCCGGCCTAAATGTGACTGTGAATGTGACGCGCCGGGCCATGGGCCGGGTGGAAAGTTAAAAAACAAACCGCAGGAAGTGTGCAGCGCTGCTGTCTGATATAATATAGACGCATCACAGAGGCTGCTTTCGATGCATATGATTGCATACTAATGCACACGATTTATAGTGATTTAATACGGCTGTCCTAATAAAGGTGCATCGCTTTCGGGTGAATTGTATAACAGCACTTTTAAACTTGTAGAACTGAAGATAGACATTTGAAAAGGGAAATATATTAATTATATTGAACCAGCACATTTTTAATTATTTTAGAAAGCTTCGGCTGCAAAGGGTTAAGATTACTTTCAAATACAATATAGAACCGAACAACAGCCAATCGATATTAATAAGTTGTGATTATAAATACATCGCATACACCTGTAAGCAGACGTAATGTCCTGCGTCACTGGTTTGTTAGAGAAGATTTGTTTATTCCCGGCATGCATTTCGTTTAGGCCGCCTTTTTCGCCCGCATATGTGATGCACTGAGGCTCCTAAAACCGCAAGTGTGAACGGGGTGTCTGAAAAAACTAAAATTTGAGGCGGCCCAGGGCCGGCCTAATAAGTGTGAATGGGGTCTTACACTCTCCCAATGCATTAGCCCCCTTCTGTTTAGATACAGACCATCCTGTTTGTACTGGTCCCATCTATCACAGATTAAGCAGCTGCAGTACAAGCATTTATTGTTTTACGATCTTACCTTCAGTAACTTTGAGGTACAGAGATGCTCTGTCATCATGAGTCCATTTGTCTCCGATCTCCACAGCACACCAGTACCAGCCCGAGTCCCCCGTCTCCAGTCTCCTCATGGTCACAGTGAAGAGTCCCTGGGCTGGATCATCAGAGATGGACACTTTATCACTCTCTCTGATTGGAGAGTCAGTCCTTTTTAAAGGCTTACAGCTTGTCCAGTAATATCCAGAGCACCAAAATTTCACATTGGTTTTGTAATTGTCCTCGTAGTGACATGGGATGGTGACTGATGCTCCTCTCAGGACACTGGTCTCTCTCAGTGTTGACACGGCATCAGCACCTGCAGAAGCAGCATGAGGGAAAACAAACAAATGGGATGGATTAAATAAAAACTATGACCCACCCGTTAATAGAAAACTACAGACTCAGTTGCGGCTGCATTTTTAGTAAGTTGCCACTTTCTTCTAATCATGACCGTGACCGCTATGATTTTGTAGTTTGCTATTAGCAGGTGGGTCAAAGTTTTGATTTAATCCGGACCAATATCTCACTGCATTATCTTAATTAAATATGAGATTTTCACCCTTTTGTGTCAAGCTGATACTTTTCTCATTCCAGATCCTCCCAATTCAATCCAATCAGTTATTGAAGAGCTTTGCATTTGAGCCCAGATCTGGTGAAGGAACACAGCTGTCATGAGCGGGGCGTGACTGGCCTTAAATCACATTATTTTTATTAAATTTGTTTTTCTTGATTATTGAAATGATTTTCATTATGTTTCTTTATGTCTTACTCTCTTATCTATTACCCTTATTACTTTATGATTGTTTTATGGGTTGAACGTGTGACTAATTACCATTAATTGCTAAGTGCATGCACCGGTTGCATTCTCACCTGGACTCACCCGCATTTCTCTCCGTAATTACCTCCACCTGCACCCCTGACTCTAACCCCAGCTATTTAGGCTGGTCACTTTGTTCACAGAACAGATCAGACAAGCAGACCAGGATGATCCTTGGACAGCTAAGTACCGCTATTTCTTTATTTCATACAACATTGTGTTCAGTAGTCAATGAAAGGCATAGACATTGGAGATTCTTTATTTGAATACATGATTGAACAGTACATAGACGTTGTATACGGTCTATTTGTTTACAGACATTGTGCTTGAACTTCACATCTCCACTTGTTGCTGTATCCACTTCCTCCCCTCTGGTGTCCGCTCATAAGCCAGCACCTAAATCAGAAGATGCAAAGAGACATTACAACATGGTTGGATAGTACAAACTGTCAGTAACTGATTACATCTTACCTGCAGTCCTGAATGGATTCCTGTCAGGCTGGTGGGGACTAGTCTGGGTTGCCTGACGTGAATGGCTACCAGATTCAGAGGCACCGCTAAAAGCAAGCAATTGTTAATTGGGCACATACCCCCTGTCTGTGGTGTTGCTGCCACCCTAATGAGACATTAGAAACTTATTAACAGACATCTCTGCTGAACTGAATTGTGACTATTATTGCTGCTTAACTATATTATGATTGTTATTGGTGCTAAAAGGGGAAATTAGATTTTAGTTTTACTAGTTGTTTTATTATAATTTACATGTTTTTAGTTTAGGTTAGGGATTTTAGCACTTCTCGCCCATCTTATTAAAGGTGGGCTTTAGTTTAGGTTTAGTATTTATAATTATTTCCCCTGGGTACTGTTTTGTTGGTTCAATGATTATTAACAACACTGGTGTGGGTTTTCATGCGTCTTTATTTAAACGCCATCTTGAACACTGCCCATTTTCTGGGGCTCCTCTCACAATTATCCACATCTCCTAACATCAGTCATTCCTATAACATCACAGGTACTGTATTGATATTGTATAAACTGAGTGCAGACTTCTTGGTGTCTTGGCGTTCCACTGAGCCTGCCCGGGGAGAGAGAGTGAAGGGGTGTAGCAAGTTACACTCTCACGATCAATTTAATATAGTGTAGTCATGGTACGTGTAAACTGATGCCCTTAAGGTGTGACGCAGCAGCTGGTTCTTTATAAAGAACATGTCACACCTTCTGGGTGATGGAATGAACATACAAAACCTTCACCATGCCACCGCTATTAATTATGAGTGAGGAGCTCCTTACACCTGAATAATATTCAGTTGTGGGCCGACACCTGGCAGATGAAATTCAATGTGGACAAGTGCAAGGTATTACACGCAGGTAACAAAAATGTCCACTATAATTACACTATGGGAGGAACAGAACTAGATGAAGTAACGCATGAGAGACCTAGGAGGCTATGTGGACTCCTCACTTTCTCCATCCAAACAATGTGGGGAAGCAATAAAAAGGCCAACACAATGTTAGGGTATATTGTCAAAAGTGTAGAATTGAGAACAAGGGCAGTGATGTTCAGACTGTACAATGCACTAGTTAGAGCTCATCTGGATACTGTGGACAGTTCTGGGCTCCACACTTCAAGAAAGATATCGCTGCTCTAGAGGCAGTTCAGAGGAGAGCAACCAGATTTATTCCAGGTCTAAAGGGAATGTCCTACTGAGAGACTGAGGACCTGAACCTTTTCACCCTGGAACAGAGGAGACTACGTGGGGACTTGATCCAAGTCTTCAAAATCATGAAAGGCATCGACCAAATCAAACCAGAGGAGCTTTTCCAGATCAGCAGGGACACACGCACCCGGGGACACATGGAAATTGTCTGCGGTATTGTTGGGAGATCAATGATAGGGTAGTGGAACTGATTAATCTATTTTGTTCATCTGTATGGCAGACTCCGTTGCGAGACTATAACATCAACACTAAGTATTGTTTCAAGGAGAACTGCAAAGAAGTATTGCGGGACATAAGTATCTTGGAAAATGGCTGTTGGAACAATTTAGTTTTTTTGTTTATGGGACAACTTGAGTATCAATCAATGAGGGGCAGACGCATATGGGTATAGTAGTATATTGCAGTTATTTGTATTGGGGTGGGTAAATGTATGCTTGCTGATATTTGGTTTGGGTTGCCTCGATTTTCAGTGTTTCCTATGATGTCTTGCATATTTGCACAATTCTAGCATTGCTATGCTAATGAAATGTTCTAACTAATGCCTACATATGTTTGCTTGCTTGTGATCTGCAAATTTGCACATGTTTAGAGTGGTTATGCTATTGTTCTCTAGGTATTTTGTATATTTGCACATTACTATAGCTGTATTATACTATGATGTTAATAATATGACATAATAATGTCATTGTTACAACGTTAGAATCTGACGTCATTCCAACTTTCACATTCAGCCATTATATGACCACAATCTGACGTCTGATTGTGACTTCTGTATAACATACTGATATAATTGTTGAAAGTCAGACTTTAAGTTCCTAAATTAAACGCCTCTTGAAGTATTAATATAATTGAAATAACGGTGACTCTGAAGAAACCATATACCCAAAATCATTATCATTATTACTGTCATGTCCACATCACTCAGAATCTCAAGATTATGTTCTACTTGTTCATGAACGTCGCTTCTGTTTCTGAGGATTACAACTGTCTTTTTGTTTCTTATTGACCAGCAAGCGCTCGGACTTCAGCATGACATTTTCTTCGTCTTCCTCGTTTCATATATGCCATTTTTCGGTTTCAAATGGGGGGACACTGCAAATATGTATATGTAAATGTATAGGTGTCAAAGCCTGATGGGTTGATTTTTAAGAAACCTGAATGGGGTCTCTAAAGACTGGCCAACTCATTTACGAAGGTTACAGGTAGTTTTAAGTTTTAAGTTATGTTAGGCAGACAGGAGTCGAAGCGAATCCAAGAAAATGCAGATTGGCCTTTCCAGAGACCCAATATTTAGGATACACAATGGTGGTAGGGGTAGGGCAGGGGTTAATAAAACCCCAAGAAACTAAAGTGAATGCCCTGAAGAATAATCCTCATCCCACTTCCCAAAGGCAGGTTTGGGCTTTCTTGGGGCTAGCGGGGTATTATCGGAAGTTTATCCCAAATTTTGCCACCAGAGCTGCACCCCTTACAGATTTGACCAACGGTCGTAAGAGTCCAGTGGTCCCCGGACTGTGAAGCGGCATTCCAGGACCTGAAACGTGCCCTGTAGTCGCGGCCTGTCTTGAGGAACCCCGACTTTAAAAAAGATTTTATACTTCAAACTGATGCATCTGGAGTAGGTATCTGGTCAGTACTGGCACAGAGCTTTGTGGTGAAGATCATCCCCTCATGTTTCTAAGCCATAAACCTTTTGCCCAGGGAACAACCGTATGCAACCATAGAGAAGGAGTGTTTAGCAATAAAGTGGGCGATCGAGAGCTTGAAATACTATTTGTGGGGGCACTGTTTCACCCTCTACACGGACCATGCCACACTACGCTGGATGTGCAGGGAAAAAGATTCAAACCTCGTCTCACACAATGGTTCCTGGCTCTCCAGCCTTACTGTTTTGAGGTGAAGCAGGGCAGGTAAAGACCATGCTAATGCTGATTGACTTCTCCCTGTTTTAGGATTATGCTGAAGCAAAGGGGGAAGGAATGTGAGACAGATCACGGCGCTTATCAGGGGGCTGTAGGTGTCATCAAGGGGGGGAAATTGGATAGCACCTGTAGCCGATGTAATTGATTCCCTTCCCCAGCTACACCATGTAAGGGGAAATGTTCTTTTCTTTGGGGGAAGAGAAAGGAGAAGCAACCAGCGCTGCAGATTTGTATTTTGAACAGTATTTTTTCCCTGTTTTGTGTGGAGAGACTGGATATAATGTCACGGACGGTGTTAATGAGCTCTTTAATCACTACTTTGACACTGTTTTTATAGTCCACTTCACTTTATGCAATATGGTTGTGCGTATTTTGTCTGGTTATTATATTGCCTTACTTTGCGTTTTGATTTATCCTTCACCTTATTGTTTAATTATTTATTCACAATGATTAACAATGGCACAAGTTCCCTCCCTCGTTAAACCGAGAGTGGCGTGGTCGAAGTAGTGCTGCAGCTACATTGGCCACCCTTAGCTGTGACAATAACTTGGACCAGTTTTATTATTATTATTTTTTTGTGTGTAAACCTTCCCCAGCATTTGTCATTAAAAGGACAAATAAAAAATAAGCCCAGACACTGTATCCTTCACTCTGGTGTGGAGCTGTGCTTGCAGTGTGAAAGCTCAATATATACGTCACTGGAAAATCTGGTATGTTCATTTTTGATTGAATCCCAAATATGGTCAGTGATAAACCCACTTTAAACCACTACACCAGCTGACCGATTCAACATTCAGTATTGTTGTTGCAAATTAATTAATACAACACAACCTACAATACCTGGGGCTAGTTGCTTAAAGCCATAATCTAGACTTAACTCCCAAGCAGGACTTAAAATCCACTCTCTTCAAACTGACATTTCCCATCATGCTTTAACTAGAATGTAGTTTTGAAGTGAGTGGATTTCAAACCCTGCTTAGGAGTTAAAGCTCGGGTCTGCAATCCGGACAGGCCAGCAGCTCGCAGCTTGTTCTGACAGCACAGAGCCGCCCTCCTTCAGAGCGTCTCCAAACCACGCCCCCTCCGACACGCATGCGCACACAGAGTCTCGGCGCCGGGAGGAGACACGTGTGGGTGGAATCGGTCGCAACAGTTTCAGAACCGCGCGTCTCATTCACAGGCTACACACTACAATCATAACGAGCGTAAAGCGTCAAGCGTCACAGCGTCAAGGTTCCCGCGCTGATGACGTGTGATCGTCTGCGCGAACAAGTTGCGCGGCGGTATGCAAATATAGATTGACAGACAGGAAGGATATCCTATCGTTACATTCGGACCTAATACAATGATTGGTCGATCATTTTTTTAGTCCTGTCCCTTCCAAAGAAGATGTGTGTGTGTGTGTGTGTGTGTGTGTGTGTGTGTGTGTATGTGTGTATATATATATATATATATATATATATATATATATATATATATATATATACACACACATTTACATTTAGACCACTTAAATTATTGATTGTTATCAGGATGTGAAAAGACTTTCAACCAGTATAACAAAAAATGTTTCTGGAAAAGATTGCATACCCTACCTTTAAGTATGCAATTGGCTCCTAGTTGGTTATCCCATTTATAAAAGAGATGCAACAATGCATAGATAAAAACAAATATTATTTAAACAGACCATTTTATCATATTCTTCAGCTTTGGAGAAAATTGTCCACCAGACAATGTGAATGTTTTCAACACAACTACAAATCCAATATGCTACAATTGTATCTTGGTCAGGATTACAATTGCTATGGGAAATTAACCAGTATCAACTACATGTCCTTGGATCAGTAAAGATCTAGAATGAAGTGTATCTTTCTGCACCATCCTCTGCAGCAGAGGTAGTCAATAGGCGGACCGCGGGCCAAATCCGGGCCGACAAATGCTTTTGACTGGACCGTGAGGATAAATGTAATTAACTTATCATTATTTTGTTATATATAATATGTATGTATGTATGTATGTATGTACGGAGGTTTGTTGCACTCAGTGCTTGTTATTGTGTGGAACCTAGTAGCAGCCCTTCCTGGTCATTAGCCAATAGGATGTGATGTATTAATATGGCATGTCCTATATAGAGCCCGTGTTCAGTTAGTTAGTTCATTGCTCGCAGATTCCCGGTTCTGCATCTCTTTACACACTCTGGATTGGGGAAAGAGCGACACTTTGTACTCCTCAAAAAACAAAAAAACAAAAAACAAAACGGGTATTCAGTTTGTTTTACTGATTTCTATAAATAAACAGCTGATCGTTTGTCACGTGGACCTATTTCAACCTTGTGTCCAAAATATAAAAGTACATACACATGACCGGGGGGTGCACGGTGCCATAGCTTGCATTTACCTAGAATTTAGAAACTCCTATATCAGCAGCGGAAACAACTGGTTTCCAATGCAGATGCATATTTCTAGCAGGCACACAAATCTCGAATTGTGCATCCTCACCAGTTTCAATTACAGAGACCCACCGAAATAGATCTGTGATTGACCAGCACCGTGTCTGCCTGCATAATGTCAGTTGATGTGTGATTTTTCATTGGTGTTATGTGGTTGTGAAGCAAAGTTATGTTTGATTGCAAATCTGCCTGATTTCATGGAGATTTTGAGCTATGTATTACGACTTTGAAATGACTCAGAATCGCACATTTCAGGTCTCCAATTGTCAAAATTGTCTGGGGAAGGACTGAATTATTAAATCATCTTTGCGCTCATTTTTCAATATTAATTTGGTATTTTGTGCAATGCACAGTGGTACAAAGGAGAGTGGTAAAGACTTGAATCTAATAAGACACAAAATGCTTGAAAGTTTCTATTATGTTTATCTAAACCAATCAGCCATAACATTATGACACCTGTCAGTGGGTGGGATATATTAGGCAGCAAGTGAACATTTTGTCCTCAAAGTTGATGTGTTAGAAGCAGGAAAAATGGGCAGCGTAAGGATCTGAGCGACTTTGACAAGGGCCAAATTGTGATGGCTAGACGACTGGGTCAGAGCATCTCCAAAACTCCAGCTCTTGTCGGGTGTTCCCGGTCTGCAGTGGTCAGTACCTATCAAAAGTGGACCAAGGAAGGAAAAGCGGTGAACCAGCGACAGGGTCATTATTATTATTATTATTATTATTATTATTATTATTATTATTATTTTTATTTCTTGGCAGACGCCCTTATCCTTACAGTTCAGTACAAGGCATCAATCATTACAAGTTCAACTTAGCTAAAACATAACAATTCAAAATACATTTTACAAATTCCAATTTACAATTTACACAAGTACAGTAAGAGACTTCCTACATCCTGGACGGTGAAAGCTAAGTGCTGTCAAGATGTAGGGTCACAGACGAGGGCTACGGGAAAGGGAGCAAGGAGGAAAACAGTCAAGAACGCGAGGAGCATAATAAGCTGAAGTGCTATCTAGCAGGGATAGAGGACTAATATTACAAGTACTGTCAGAAGAGATGCGTCTTGAGTAAGCGCCGGAATGAGGTCAAGGACTCGCTGTTTTGACTCCAGTGGGCAGGTCGTTCCACCACTTAGGGGTCAGGGATGAGAAGGAGCGGCTCTGGAGGAAGGAGAGTGGAGAGGAGGCAGAGTTAGTCTTCTGGCACTGGAGGAGCGCAGTGGTCTGGAGTGGATGTATGGAGAGACGAGGGTCTGAAGGTAGCTTGGTGCCGTGTGGTCGAGACAGCGGTAGGTGAGGGTCAATGTCTTGAACTGAATGCGTGCCGCTATCGGGAGCCAGTGGAGGGAGCGGAGCAGTGGAGTAGCGTGTGCAAATTGTGGCAGAGAGAATACCAGACGAGCCGCAGAGTTCTGGATGAGCTGGAGTGGGCGGGTAGTGGATGCAGGCAGGCCGGCCAGGAGGGAGTTGCATGGGCGACCAAGGCTCATTGATGCACGTGGGAGCGAAGGCTGGCCCGTGTGGTCCGATCCAACAGACGAGCTACTGTAGCTCAAATTGCTGAAAAAGTGAATGCTGGTTCTGATAGAAAGGTGTCAGAACACACAGTGCATCGCAGTTTGTTGCGTATAGGGCTGCGTAGCCGCAGACCAGTCAGGGTGCCCATGCTGACCCCTGTCCACTGCCGAAAGCGCCTACAATGGGCACGTGAGCATCAGAACTGGACCACGGAGCAATGGAAGAAGGTCTGGTCTGGTCTGATGAATCAAGAGTTCAAGGTGTTGACTTGGCCTCCAAATTCCCCAGATATCAATCCAATCGAGCATCTGTGGGATGTGCTGGACAAACAAGTCTGATCCATGGAGGCCCCACCTCACAACTTACAGAACTTAAAGGATCTGCTGCTAACGTCTTGGTGCCAGATACCACAGCACACCTTCAGAGGTCTAGTGGAGTCCATGCCTCAACGGTCAGGGCTGTTTTGATGGCAAAAGGGGGACCTACACAATATTAGGCAGGTGGTCATAATGTTATGGCTGATTGGTGTATATGCCTAAAATAATCTTTAACAAATTAAAATTAAAAGTGGTCTGAAACCGTTTTAATACTAATATTTACATTTATTTAAATGTTTTATTTTTGTACTTTGTCAAATGAATGTATTAAATATAAGCAATGGGGTATATTACTAATTCACAGAATTGTGTGTGTGTTGGAAAGGGTCGTTTGCAGGTGTGATTCCCCCCCGCCTCTGATGTCTGGACCTTGACTATACCTTGACTAAGAAATTTGGACCCTGACACAAAATAATCGACTACCCCTGCTGTACAGTGTACAAAGTTAATGTATTTTCAGTGTTGCTGGTGGCATCTATGGCGGAGTTCACTGGTGTGTTTTAACCTCACTCTGTAAATTAGCTCTAGTGCAGCTCTCGTGCTGTTTTTGCAGAAAAATGCCAGAAAGGCTGGTTTACATGCACGAGAATAACACTTAAACACTTCCATCACGGAATCCATGGCTGTCATGTGACAATGTGTTCAAATTAAACCGGTACAGCTCTGTGGTTAGTGGTTTTATACTTTGTTTTACTGAACTTAACCAAGTGGTTTTTCACGTAATTGATGAAGTTAGTGAGCTGTGAATATAAGTGTTTTAAAGGTTGGATTACAACACAATGTATAGGACCTTATGGTGCACAACACACCCACAACAAGATAGAGGGCATAATGATAATAGGAAAAAAACAACAACAACATCTTTGCGCATTACCATTATCATAAAATACACCACTGCTAACCATGAAACATCAATCAGCAACTTACTTTAGCTTGGAGTCTTGCACTGTAATGCGGTCATTTAAAGATATATATGAACGATTAATCCATTTACATGTGGAATGGGTGCCCAGCTAACACACAACGTTTCCACAATGTTATACCATGTTGTGGCAACGTGTCCTTCTCTGGGGCTGTTTAACTGATGCCAAATGTGTGTGCACCTCATCACTTCACAAATTAAAACCACTGCATATAAACTGCCCTATGATGCTCATTGCAACAGGCTACTGCCTAACAAAGCAGCGTGGCTTTTGTTTTTGAAATGTAATTTACAACTACTAAACTACATGTACTAAGTAGTAAAGTGACTACGGTAGTAAAAGTTAAATGTTAAGAACATTACATTCAATTTTAGGATTGTTTCAGCTATTTCACATTTACAGCATTTAAATAAAATGTGTTAAATATTTCAATTTTTGTAATAAAAACTATAACAAACTGATTTACAGTAATACTGGCAAATACAAAATTTCCCTAAACCTACAACTAAATACACTACATCCGCATCGGCATTTGACGGATTTCTGTCAGCTCTGTCACATCCCTATTATACATAAACCTTGTGCTTGTAAAAATAAATAAAAAATGATTACATGGTTACTGTTCAAGATTATTATTTTAGACTACAAGGGGATGTTTTATTTTGTTTATATAGATTACCTGTTAAAAAAAGTAGGTTTTTCATTAAAATCTGTACAATATTAGTGAATGTGACGTAATCTATAAATTAGGCAAATTAGGCTTTAACCTTCGTTCTGTAATGTGTTGTGAACCTTTGAAGGTAAAACTGTACCCTTTGGGACAGCCCTAATAATAATATAATATAATATTGCAGGAGACTGCTGTAAGTTGCTGGGGGTTATGCACATGTCTGGATATAGAACTGTTTAGACCCAGGAAGAAAGACTCAAACAGTATGAGTTTATCTCAAATTCTACAAATTTGAAGTTAGATTAAGTGCATTGTTTTTTCTGTAACAACGTCTGTGCTACACAGTTCTTTAGTTATCCTTATGTATTGCCAAGCATTTCATATTCATTTTTTTAACATAAGAATATGAACATAAAGTGTCCAATCGAGAGGAGGCCATTCACCCCATCGTGCTCGTTTGGTGTCCATTAATAACTAAGTGATCCAAGGATCCTATCTAGTCTGTTTTTTGAATGTTCCCAAATTTTCATCTTCAACCACATCGCTGGGGAGTTTGTTCAGATTGTGACGCCTCTCTGTGTGATTTGTTAGAATTAAGTGATGACTAGATTCAAATAAGCTCAGACATTTTATATTAGTTCTACATGCCTGTATGTAGGGCATTTCCTTTTTAATTGTGAAATCTGATCACAAGGTCTCTCTCTCACACACAGTGATATGTGAGTCTACTTACCTGTGAATCCAGTGAGGAGGAGGAGGAGCAGGAGGAGAGCCATCCTTCTATCAGGGACAGCAGGTCTTCACTGAGCCGTATCAGTTTCTGCTCTGGTCTGACAGCAGTGAGTCATTCACCGCCATCACTTCCTCTTCTGTCACATAGCAGCTAAAACAGACCACCAGTCGGAGCAGGGGTGTCAATGTTATCTGACCACAAGGGCCATTTCAGTTAAAACTTAATTCTCAGATTTGATTTATTGCAATTTATATTTACTTGTATTGCAGTACAGCTTTACATTGTGTTTCCTTTATTTACAGGGTGCTTAAAGGGGAACAGCACCACACATTTTTTTAATCTTAATTCTGTTAGCTGTAGCCTATACATTACAATTATACTACTAAGAGTCTTTCCATTTGAAAGAAATTCACAATTCTGTAGGCATTTCTAACTTTTTCTCCAACTGCTGGGTTTCACAAGGTTATGTGAACAAATGTGTCGTAGTTGTGTACAAAGCACTACCATTTGACTAAGAGAGCTCTACTGTTATTGTTGATGTAAGCACTTCATTTGGCAGTTAGCTGCGAGTGGCTGGATTTTGACAAGGTGTTATAGTGTGTCAGCGCTGATTGAGTTTATACTGGGCTAATCTGAAGCAGCAGCAAGATGCACTTCCAGCAGATTAGTGGATGGTGCGCCGCAGTCACTGGCACGATATGGACCATGTTTGTTTTATTGTAATGACTTTATTGACAGGAACATCAGCTGGTTTACACAAGTCTGTGTTTGGTGAATGATAAACCAACACCATAGTTTAATTGTGTATAAAGCAGTATAAGGGTGTCTCTTCCACATTAATAACTGATCAGACAGCACTGTGGTGTGGGAAGATCCCGTCTCTTCTGCTTGTGCTAATGCACAAACACATACAATAAACAATTATATAGGGAAAGGTTAGTGGTAGATCCTAATTGACTTCAAACCGATTCCTGCTGCTTTACACAGGATCTGGAAATTAATCCCATTTCAAAGGTACAGATGGAAGATATGGTGATTATTATTAGTATTATCATTATTATCATTATGCTTTTACTTTGATTTTTTAATTTTCAGACTCTATAGATTGATTGCCTGCAGGTCTTGCACATATTAGTACAGCTGTCAAGCGTGAGACACCCAGGCTCACCACATGCTTCTTGGTGGGGCTGCACATCACTGATCGCACTGCAAGATTGTTACTGAGGTAGAGAGAGAATGGTGGCTGCCTATTCATTAAAAAATGTATGATTTTCCTAAATATATCTTCACCTCAGGCTACTTGCGCCATATTTAACACAATATATACAGCTAACACAATTAGATAAAGCAAATGTGTGGTACAGTTCCCTTTTAAAGGTTTGTTGGCCACAGCAGCTCTGTTATGAAAACTAGGCACCATGGAGGAATGATATATATCATCACTGCTCTGAACTGCTGGGTAGTTGCTTCCATGCACGCAAACTATAATGCTATAAATTGTGTTTACATTGAATCACTGAATCTGATGTGTCCTTGTCCATTGTTCCCTGTGGTCCATGTGTATATGTACCCAACTGCATTGGTTCACAGCACAAGGGTCATGATACAGTTGCCTGAATAGAAAAACATTGTATTGTGTTTTTTCTGCCTAATGACTTCATAAAGCTTATTGTAAAATTGTGAGTATATTTTGGGCATTAACCACAAACTTCCTGTGAGAGAAATGTAGCTCATACAGCAACTGCTGAGAAGATAATACTTCTCTGCTTGAAACAATTCAATAAGCAAAGTTATTAAACTCCAGCAATATGTATGAATAAATACCGGTCAAAGGGGTAAGATAATGATCTTAAGATATATATTATTATTTTTAAGTTATCTTCTGTGTAATACTCTGCACTATGAACATTTATACGATCATTATACAATATATATATTTTTTACTTATTTTATTTAATTTCTTTGGAGGCAGATTCCCGAGTGTGTGTGTAAACACCCCGGTAAGACCGATACTGTGGTGCTGCTAACCCGACTGTGAGTATATATACACATGTGTTTGTGTGTATAAATCTGTCAGTGGATCTACAAGAGCTGGTGAAGGATACATGTGTGTGGCTGTCGGGTCACTGGCAAGTGCTGCTTAAAAGTGCGCCTTCTTCCTCAGTGCTTCACCACTGCTATGCCTGTATTTTTATACAGAAATCCATTCCCCGGTTCACACTTCAGTCTGCTTTTCAGAGACTCGCTAATGGAGTCATTGACACGTTTAACAAAATGCACAGGGCATTTCATAGACCACAGTGTTGAGCACGTCATCTTCGGAAAAGTCTGCTATGGCACACATCACACACTCACACATATACCCACATATTAAACACACACACACACCCCCTCAGTACAGCAGCGCGCCCCTGTCTCTTCCCTCCATCTCTGAGCTCAGTGAGCTCTGGGTGCTGAAGCAGGTGCTGGAGTCCCTGATTGTCTCTGACAGGAAGCTCTCACTGCGCACAGAGGAGCTGCCTGGGATGCAATGCAATTTCATTTTATTGGTCATCATGTGACGAGATGGTTGATGTTCACTAGAACTCCAACCCCAAACACCGTCTGCAGCTTCATTCAATCATTTATCTAACCTTTCACCGGTTTTTTTTGGCTTTTCTTCACTGAAGGTGCTTGTATCTCGGAGAAAGGCTGCTTCTTCCTCTGGGAAATCTGAGGCCTATGTAGCACATTTCTGAAGCAGCCATTTCATACATTTCACTCAAGGTTTCAATATCCGGGACCTTTGGTGACTACAAAAACCTGCAGTTTAAGATTATACTTGCTTCTTGATTAGACATAAAACACACTCCAGAAGTGATTACATTTGAGCTTCTCCTAATTTAATTTAAAATGCAAATACAGTAAACATAATTCCCACAGTTATTTCGGATCATAACTCTTTGGTGTTGTAAACAGTTTAAAGTGAAAGGATGCTGATCTGATAAGATACAGGCAGAATGTTTCAATGGACAAATTGTTTTAATTTATCATTACAATTATTGTTAGTAAGTACTTTCGATTGGCCTAGGACTTTAAACTGGAGTGTGGCTTGCTTGCCTTGTATTGATATCAGAAGAAATAATAATTGCTGAATAAAGTCCTGTTATCTAGTGACCCCCACACATACAACCCACAGCGGTCAAGTCCTCTGAAAATGAGACCGAGTTGATACGCAGGTTACCACAATACTTTACTAATACAAGCTCAGATTAGCGGTGAGGTTGATCTGCATTAATTCACCTCACCTTGAGGCTGTTTTGTTTGATACAAATATAGGTTTATTATAAATGTGAATAGATGACATGTAATGGCAAAGATAGGACAGAGAAAAGCAGGTTGGATAAGATTAAAAGAGAGTGAGAGGAGATCTATCTAATTTATCTACATGAAATACACTACCTGTGTGGTTTGCTGAGAGTCAGTTATGCAGACTTCGATAGCGGGGAGGGCTGGCAGACTGCGTCCACTTGAGGTCAGTTGCGAAGCTTTCAGGTTTTTGGTGGAGGAGTTCTGGTTCTGGTTCTGTTCAGTCTTCCTGGAATTCATCTCCTTGGCTTCTCCTCCCACGTTGTTCCACTCCCAATTGTACCACTCCAAATTGGTAGTTTTAACTTTCTGTTTTTATACATTTTAGACAAAGAGATTCTAATCTCTTTCCTTCCAAACTTCTGATTGGTCAGGTTTGGGGTAATAAAATTCAAATTCAAATCGAAGCAGTCTTTGCCATTCCTCTCCATTGATTCCTACAGAATGTGTATTGGGGTGTGATGTCTTTGAGGAATGTGAGAATTATTCACATATCCTAATTTGATACAGGCTTGTGCCCACCACTATACAACAGATAACACGTCCATGCTGGAGACCCCCCAACTGACAAATGAGTTGCCATGCCGTCAGGTCCCTCAAAGCATAACCCTACAGTTGATACCAAACAGGCCAGGTGCTCTTTTTCGGTAATGTTAAATTTCAGGGGGGGCTGGTCTAATGCCCATATCCATACACTTCTGTTAGCAGCCTGTAGTTTGTATTTGGGTTTGTTGCCCTGGTCTATGGAATATATAAAGTGCCTTGAATGTCTGAGTTTCACAAAATAAATCTTCAGCTGCAATGTGGTGCTGTCTCTGGAGACGGGCATGGCAGCCCATGTGTCTGTTGGGGGGGCTCCAGGGACGTGTTATCTGTCGTATTGTGGTGGGCACAGGTCTGTATCGTAAAACACACAACTTCAATGTTATAATGGTTTAAAATGAATGCTGAAATTACTGTTTAAAAGTTAGTAAATGCAACCTGGCATTTAAAGGGTTACGTTTCTCTGCTGCATCCATTTTGTGTTGCTTCTGTAAATCGGCAGCAGTAAAGGATTCTCGCTGCTGGTAAGGTGATCCTTATTTCGCTCGTTTGTCCAATTGTTCAATAATACAAACAAACTTGATTTGTCGACAAAGTCTCAAATTATGTATTAATTTGGTTTGCACATTTGTAACTGCATATGATGCACAAAATATGGAGTTAAAAATGATAATTTTGATTCCGTGCAAAAGTGCAAGCTCTGGTTGTGTTTCATGGATTCTGTCTATCTTTATTCTTCCAGGTATGCTAATTTATTTTCTAAATAATTGTATGTTTACTGTTTATAGTTCACTAAGCTCCACCAGGGGGCTTTGTTTTTTATTATTCAATAGCTCATAGGCTAAAGTCTATTTAATTTTATACAATTACTGAATGCTAAGGTTACATTTAAATACGAAATCTGGCGGTTTGTTAATATTAATGAAATTCTTAATTACGTTTTTATTATTTGCAATATTTACAATATTTTATTTGAATCTCAATTACTTTCTTAAAATAAGTCCTTTCTGATTTAATAATGGTAATGTTACTGATTAATTTAAACAGGTTGTATACTGTTTCATGTGAACTCATTACTTCTAAACAAATCACTATACGATCATAACATATTAAGCAGTAGAATGGAGACTCATGGCTGTGACCTTGTCGTATGAAGACTGTAACCCTGAATTCTGTCTGTATCTTAATTCTTGCAGAATATGTTTCCTCTACCAGACTGTATGTGTGGTTTCTCAAGAGGTGTTAAGGCTAGATAGTAGAGCAGGGCCCTCTTCGCCAGTGAATAAAAAGGGATTGGTACCATGACCCGGATTCATCAGACTGATGTCTATCAGTCCCTGGGAGCAGTTTAGAGGGAGAGAGTGTAAGGTCGCTCAAGTACAGTGATAAACCTACGTCTTTTGGTGTAGCAGGCTTCACACTGTATTGGGTGGAGCTGCTGTGGTGGGGAGTGAAGTGGAGGTGGACTGTAAGATCAAAAGCAGCAGGAAACAAAAGTCCAGTTAAAATAAGTGCAGACAGCATCTCCTCTGGCGTAGTCTTACAATTTCACTCTTTCCCTCCATTCCACTGGCAATCAGATATTACTCTGAGGGCGGGGGAGGTTCAGGAGGCTTGTTGGAGCACCGATTGCTTGTCCCAATGTACTGCTCTTGTTTTATTCTAAAGCCTCTCAGTGCATTGCCCAGACAGCATCAACACCCCTATGTTTCCTACAAAAGTTCTAAACATCCAGTAGGCCACCATCAGCTATAAGAGAAGGGAATGCCTCCAGTAGCGGAAACTGCTGCAGCCAAGTCCCAGTAGGACCAGACGGCAGCCAGGGGTGCTCGGCCCCACGTCACCAGTCCCCGTTCCCTCAGTAGGCTTTCAGGGGCACTGTATCCGTTGTGCCTCTTCCACTTACTATTCCCCAGGTGGAGAACCCCCTCCATCCATCTCTTGACCATCCTTACGCTAAAGCTCAGTCCATTCCCTGCATTATTTGACAACCCGTAGAAGTCTCCTTATGGGTATTAGACCCTGCCGAATCTGTGCACTTTGTTGGACTCTCTAGTACCTTACTACATGTTTTATGGGAATTCCCAAGTGTTTTTGTGTTCTGGGGTCAGGTGGCATCTATTTAATCTAATTTGACTGACAAAAAATAACCATTGGAACCACTGAATCTGCTGCTTGGTGATGACTCAGATCTTCAATTTGGTATGTGGTATGTTCTCTTCTGTACAATAATACTTCATACTTCATAAGGCTATTTCTTCTGTTCTTTCAGGCATTGTGGGTCGACATCAAAGGGCATCTTGTTTGGCGGCTGTAGGAAACAGGACAGATGAGTGATTCCTGTGATGAAGACCAAAGCAACACTGTGCAGGTCCTCCTGTGCAGAAAGCCATGATGAAGACCACAGGCAACCTGCAGCCAAAGCACACGTGTCTCTGGGATATACTCGGGTGTGTTTGCTTAAATATCAAGTTGTGTTCTTATCTACATATACACTGCAGTGCACATTTATTTCCTCTTTCGTAAGGTGAGTCACAAATGGCTCTGTAAACAGAAAGAACAGTGGTGTTGTAACTCACTGCGGTTCTTCCAGATCTTCCTGATGGCGATGACGGAGCAGGTCAAGAAGAGCAGGAACATGGTCGTCTTCCCCAGGACGTTCAGCGTGAGTTCAGGAAGGCTGCAGGAGAATCAGTGATAGACACTGGCTGTGCTTATGTGCCGGGAGAGAGTCATGACAGTAGACATGGTGTCAGGACTTCTTTTAAGCTGCTAAGACTGAATTACGAATTTAGACAGTCCTGGTTGGTTCTGTTTTCACTCAACAATTCCTGCTTTGGACCTTTGTGTTTTGTTGTGTTAAAATAATGTCAAACTCGAACCAGTCATTAATACCTTAAATAATGGCCTGACAGCACCACGACTCTTGTGACTTATTTAGCAGTGTGTCAAAATAATGTAAAACCCTTACTGTCACTGGCCACATATTTGTATGGATATAGTTGATATGGAGTTTGTTGCTCATAATTTAACTTCAGTAGTTTACAACCCCAGTCTAGCTTTTCGGGTGAGTGATGGTTTGTATGAAGCTTTTGGCTTTACTCGCTTGACTGAGGGAAATGACAGCGTGCCAGAATTGGGCCAACTGTCAGACCCCAGCTGAGAGGAATGAGCTGAGGAGCCGATGCAGAGGCACAAGGATGGGGAGGAGGTGGCATGCACTAGGGGAGTGCTTTAGAAGCCAGTATTTATAGGTTGTCAAGCGGAACCATAGAGGTGCAACCGGGGTTGTTTACTCCTGAAATTCAATGCTAAAGTCCATGTTGAGCATTATGTAAACACAGCATGCTAAATTGGACTCTAATCACATAAGAATTGATTGGTTTTAAACTAAACATTCCAATTTCTACAAGATATGTAATACAAAATGCATGACTTAAGCACAAATGTATAGCAACAAGACCACAAATGGACATACTATTGTAACGAGCTGGAGTCCATGTCTGTGGGTGTCTGCAGCGTGAAAACTGCTCTGTTACCGCTAGTGACACTGAGGTAAACAGGAAGCTGTTGATCCCCTATATCACACCAGTACCAGCCTTGGTCCTCCGGCCGCAGTCCGCTCACAGTCACACTGAAGAGTCCCTCCGCTGTGTGGTCAGTGATCAGGACAGAGCCGTGTCCTGCAGTCCCAGGGCTTCCTGCTGTCTGACAGGAGCTCCAGTCTCTACTCCTGCACCACTGTTTCTGTCTGGACTGGTATGGGTGTCCATAGAGACACTGGACACTGACCTCCCCTCCTATCTGTCCTGTTATTGTGGGATTGACCACATACGGCACCGCAGCGTCTGCAGACAGACATTAATGCCCAATGACTCGCATGACAGATTCTGAAAGAAATGGTTAGATAAAACATTCTAATGCTTCAAGTCTTCTTGTAGATGTATAGTACCCCCCCACTTCTACCACTTAACAAATAACATTACATTAGTTAGTTAGTCAGTTGGCTACTGAAAGACTATAGGAAACCTCAAAGAACTACATTCCAAATGGAAAAAGCATTGATGCTTGATGTATTAGTTTAATTTGAGCCATAGCAGGAGTTACATTGAATTCATTTGAGATTTCATTTTCATAACTCTAAATGTAAAACCAGCACCAAGGGTCAAGCCAGCCGTGGTTCTGATGAGGGTCCTACCTTCAGTGACTGTGAGGTACAGAGATACGCCTTTATCAAATCCGTTTTCAATCACAGCACACCAGTACCAGCCTGAATCCCCCGTCTCCAGTCCCCTCATGGTCACAGTGAAGACTCCCTGGACTGGATCATCAGAGATGGACACTTTATCACTGTTTTCAATCTGATTGTTTGTGTGTATTACAGTCACACAGTTAAACCAGAATATCCCAGAGCACCAGTATTTCACATGGCTTTTGTGTTTGTCCTCGTAGTGACAAGGGATGGTGACTGATGCTCCTGTCCGGACGATGGTCTGTCTCAGTGTTGACACGGCATCAGCACCTGCAGCAGCAGCACGAGGAAGGAACTGTAAATATCTTACTACATTTCTCAATTAAAACTATTAATCATATGATAACACTTTGTCAGTATCTTGAAATTTGTATTAAAACAATTCACACTTCATTATAATTAATTACAATAATAATACAAAATAAAAATAATAAAATGCTTCAATTTCCTAGATGTAACATACATTCAGATATACATACATAAATACATACAGTACATGTTAGAAATATAATTTGTTTGTATTATAATTTACATCATTCCAGTTATAAAATGCTATGTGCAGTTGCGTCATGTTCTTAATATATTTCTAATTTACTAATGTTGTTTGCTTCTATAAACACACACATCTTTAAACACACACACGCACACTCTGCACACCTTTAATCCTCTTCTGTTTCCCTATTGGCTGACTCTGATTTTGCAGTTTCACAAGTACTACATAACACAAAAACTTAATACATACTCTATGAAATACTTATCTATTTATTTGTCTGACACCTTCATCCTCACAATTCGCATCCTACAATACAATAAAATAACTTATACATCTACAAAAAGATAATGACTACACACACAGGGAAATTAATTTCAAAATGTTGATCACTGAAATTTGATAAACATGTGAGAGCAGCAACCTTTAATCAAAATCGTGCTTTCTTCAAAGAATTTAAATAAATCCTAACTGAAGACATTGTGTATTCAATCACTAACTCGGAGATACTGAGTCTTATCAGTTCGTGCCTCCTGGCCTTTTAATATCTCAGCTTTACTGGACTGGAGAAGCTTCCTTATTTTTTAAGTGTGAGATTCCAAGCCTATCAAAATACACACTTATGCACACATGCACACACACACACAAGGCTGTGCATGTACACACCTATACACACACAGTGGGGTAACTGATTTTCTCTTACCTGGAAGTCCAGCGAGGAAGAGGAGGAACACAGCCATTCTTGTGTTAGTGTCAGCAGCCATTCAGACAGTCATAGAGAGTGGGTTCTTTTGATGCAAATAATTCCTGTCTGTGTTGAGCTACTTCTCACAGTGCGATGTAATTTATGCCCCAAACAGCAGCGCTTCCTGTGGGAGTGTAGAAAAAGTGACATCACCCTCTGAAACTAAGCTTCTGGGAAAATGTCACTTCCTCATCACTGCTGCTCTAAACTATTAATGAACAACAACTGCTCACAAGACCGCTATTTTTTCTATTTTAATGCCTGCTCTTTCTCTCTTGCCAACAGCTGTACTGTACTTCTGTTAACCTGCTTCTTAAAACAGCCTGCAGTTGATTAAACATATCCATTGATCGTCCAATGAGGTTGTCCAGTTCCTAGTTTATTTTTCAGTTTCTGTTGCGGTTTTACCCCAGGCTGGATGAGAGCCCGAAATTAAGCTGAACTATACAGTTATAACTACACAGGGGGTTTTAAGTGCAGAACAATTTTCAGTCGATGTGTCTGCCAGTTATGCTCCATATGGCAACTGAAATATCACATCTCACTTCTTACTGTTCACTAGTGGAGATGGCCGGTGCAAGAAAGTCACACCCAGTAAGGACTGTGGAAACTGTCAAGATTGTAGGACACCAATGAGACTCATCTTTGAGCATTTTATTAGGCAGTCCCTAACAATGCTGTATAACCATGGCAAAACCACAATGAAATCATGGTAAAACATGGCAAAGTATACAAACCATGGAAAAGCACAACAGAGCAGAGCAGGCGTGCGGTGCAATCATGAGAAAACGGCCAGGTTACTGAGCACATTGCCAGCGGTCAGGGAGGGGACTGAGGGACTGATTTCACTGAGAAACCATGGGCAGAGACAGAGCAATGCACTGAACAGACTGAAGAGACAAGTGTATTACTGCGTGTCCACAGAGTCTTACCATCACTGGACCCTGATTTGATTGTTCAGCACTACTACAGATGTGGCAGGCCCCCTCTCCCGAGAAATATGTGCACACTCACACACACAGACTCTGTCATACACACACACATGCACTCACACAGATACACACTCACGCAGACACACACACAAGTAGTACAGCAGCAGTGTACTCCAGCTCTCCCTCCCTGCCTCTCTCTCTCTGCAGGTGCACCCCAAAGTAAATATTGTTTGAACATAAAACCTCAAAGATACAATCTCTGAAGATGTTACAATTTTTTTACGGCAGTCTGCCAACCTCACTCCAGCCAAGGCAGATTCCCTGTGTGCGTGTGCGTGCATGAGACAGTGTGTGAGTCAAGTCCAGCCCTTTACAGAGACCACAGTGTTGAGAGCATTCACTACATACCACAGGCAAGTCCTGGAACACATCACACACACACGCACACACACACGCACACGCACAGTGCAGCTCAGTACAGCAGCGCGCCCCTGTCTATTCCCTCCATCTTTGAGCTCAGTGAGCTCTGGGTGCTGAAGCAGGTGGGGTCCCGGGAGTGACTGCGCTGCTGTACGCAGCTCTGTGCATCACACAGGCACCCTGAGCTCTCTGATCAGGCATGGCGATCCTGAGCCTGAATCTGAAGAGCCGCTGAGTGAGCCTCTCACACAGGCAGCTTCAGCTGCAGGAGGACGACATGTAGAATCAAACGACAATGTGAGAAATGCTTACAGTCAATGATAATATAGACTACAGCAGGGCATCAAACTCCAGGAGTTCATGCTCAATTCCTCAAGGACCTTCAGACCCTGGCTGTGCCCCTCAACAGCTCTGTCTTTAAGAATAAATAATGTAGAGACACAAGCCACATTCAACTACTGTTTACCCCGAGGAGGAAAAATACAGAAGTGTCACATTGAGTATCCAGAAAATGTTAAAGGTTTATAAAAAAGGTTTGTAAAACAGCAGCTCCTCCCAGAGAGCCAGCCAGCTCTGCTCCCTGCACCTGCACCTCTCGGTGTCTTTCATATAAGGTCACACTGAGCGCTGCACATTGTAATTGGCTCCTATGAACCCGGCCTGTACCTGATCTTTACCAAACAAGGCTCTTGGCCCCGACACACACAGCCGCTGTGTATCTTGCCCACCCCGTCGCTGTGAGCTGTTAGACACAGCAGAGACTGAGAGATGTCAGCGTGTGATTATTGATTACTCTTCACACAGATCAGCGAAATGTGGCTTCTTCTGTTCATCTCCATCAATTTCCATCTCACAAGTAAGGACCTTCTGTTTCAATTCATTATATTTGATTTTAAATTAGTGATGAAGCTCCAACTAAATGCCTTTATTAATATTTTTCTGTTGTTTTCTGAGTTTTAAAATGTATTTCAATTAAGTTGATTAAATATATAATCATAGTTTCCAACAACTGTAACAGCATAAAAGTTAATGTATTTATATTCACATTACAGAAAATAAAAGAGCTGTGATATCCAAGTGAAGGAAATTAAGAGAAGGTTTTAAAATAAAACAAATTAAAAGTTTTGCATGGCAAACCTATAACAAAATCTTCAACCAAAATGTAAGGTTGCTAATTAATACATTAATTACAAATAAATCAGTTAGCTGATCTTTTTTTTTTTTTCTAATTGTCATAGACTGACATCATGAAATCTTCCACATAATTAAATTCAAGTGGTTTGTGAGAAACTGTAAGAATGAAATTAAATGTGCTCCTCGGCTTCAACGTGTTCGAGTTCTCCTCGTGTTTCCAGAGAGACAGTTGCTTGTTTGTCGTTGCGCTCAGCCATCAGACACACAACTGAAACTGCCCGGCCTCGTTACAGCACTTATTATGGGGTTTTTATGTATTTATTTATTTATTAGCAGACGCCCTTATCCAGGGCGACTTACAAAATATATTCGCAATGCAAAGTGCAAAAATATACTGCAATTCAAGGCATAATACATTTCACAATTATTAATACTGGGAAACTGGGAAAACTGGAAAAATATGATGTTTAAATTAGCATGCTTGTTTTCACTTTGTTTTCCGTATATTTATATCATACCATAGCTAATTTCTAAATTATAAAAATTATAAACATAAATTCCATTACTTTTTAAATTGTATTTGTATATACATACAATGTAAATGATGGGGAACTCAGAAGCAATTGAATGCTGTCGTTTTGTTGAATGAACATTTATTTTTAAGTTTTATGTGAAGATTGTATGAAGTCATGTCATGTTTCTTAAATGCTTGATTAATGTTTACTTCGTCGTTAAAGTAAATTATGTGAAAACTGGGTGCATTACGGTACCCAAAATGTTCCAGTAAAAAAACTAAAATAAAAAATAAAAACAGTTGTCTAAATAGGTAATTGTGTGCAAAAAGTAATGTGAGTAAATCGCCCTGGATAAGGGTGTCTGCTAAGAAATGTAATAATAATAATAATTCTGATATTTTAACATTGCAGTCTGTAGCTGTGAAAAACAACATTGTATCTCAATTAACAACTAAAAGCCTTTTCATTATGAAATGAGCCTAATTGCCCCATTTAATGAGTAGCGACTCAGTTTAGTTATTGGTTGAAAAAGCATTACTTTTGTATATACAAACAGAATGCATAAACTGCATAAACACCAATACAGCATACAGTGAGGGAAAAAAGTATTTGATCCCCTGCTGATTTTGTACGTTTGCCCACTGACAAAGAAATGATCAGTCTATAATTTTAATGGTAGGTGTATTTTAACAGTGAGAGACAGAATAACAACAAAAAAATCCAGAAAAACACATTTCAAAAAAGTTATACATTGATTTGCATGTTAATGAGGGAAATAAGTATTTGATCCCCTATCAATCAGCAAGATTTCTGGCTCCCAGGTGTCTTTTATACAGGTAACGAGCTGAGACTCTCTTAAAGGGAGTGCTCCTAATCTCAGCTCGTTACCTGTATAAAAGACACCTGTCCACAGAAGCAATCAATCAATCAGATTCCAAACTCTCCACCATGGCCAAGACCAAAGAGCTGTCCAAGGATGTCAGGGACAAGATTGTAGACCTACACAAGGCTGGAATGGGCTACAAGACCATCGCCAAGCAGCTTGGTGAGAAGGTGACAACAGTTGGTGCGATTATTCGCAAATGGAAGAAACACAAAATAACTGTCAGTCTCCCTCGGTCTGGGGCTCCATGCAAGATCTCACCTCATGGAGTTTCAATGATCATGAGAACAGTGAGGAATCAGCCCAGAACTACACGGGAGGATCTTGTTAATGATCTCAAGGCAGCTGGGACCATAGTCACCAAGAAAACAATTGGTAACACACTATGCCTTGAAGGACTGAAATCCTGCAGCGCCCGCAAGGTCCCCCTGCTCAAGAAAGCACATGTACAGGCCCGTCTGAAGCTTGCCAATGAACATCTGAATGATTCAGAGGAGAACTGGGTGAAAGTGTTGTGGTCAGATGAGACCAAAATCAAGCTCTTTGGCATCAACTCAACTTGCCGTGTTTGGAGGAGGAGGAATGACCCCAAGAACACCATCCCCACCGTCAAACATGGAAGTGGAAACATTATGCTTTGGGGGTGTTTTTCTGCTAAGGGGACAGGACAACTGCACCGCATCAAAGGGACGATGGACGGGGCCATGTACCGTCAAATCTTGGCTGAGAACCTCCTTCCCTCAGCCAGGGCATTGAAAATGGGTCGTGGATGGGTATTCCAGCATGACAATGACCCAAAACACACAGCCAAGGCAACAAAGGAGTGGCTCAAGAAGAAGCACATTAAGGTCCTGGAGTGGCCTAGCCAGTCTCCAGACCTTAATCCCATAGAAAATCTGTGGAGGGAGCTGAAGGTTCGAGTTGCCAAATGTCAGCCTCGAAACCTTAATGACTTGGAGAGGATCTGCAAAGAGCAGTGGGACAAAATCCCTCCTGAGATGTGTGCAAACCTGGTGGCCAACTACAAGAAACGTCTGACCTCTGTGATTGCCAACAAGGGTTTTGCCACCAAGTACTAAGTCGAAGGGGTCAAATACTTATTTCCCTCATTAACATGCAAATCAATTTATAACTTTTTTGAAATGCGATTTTCTGGATTTTTTTGTTGTTATTCTGTCTCTCACTGTTAAAATACACCTACCATTAAAATTATAGTCTGATCATTTCTTTGTCAGTGGGCAAACATACAAAATCAGCAGGGGATCAAATACTTTTTTCCCCCACTGTATATTACATACATGAGCAGGTTCCTAGTTTTCGGTGACAAAGAAAAATATCAGATAAAAAAAACAGAAAATCCGTTTCTCCGCCATTCAAATAACATTACAATTCCTAACCTAAATATACATAACCACAATATATTGTGTCAAACAAAACTATTTTATTTAAACATTAACCATTTTAAATCAAGTTCAGAGCCGATAGAATATCATCAGCCTAATTAAATAAATAAAATGCTGCATCATTTTAATATTCCAGCACAACAGTATTCACTCTTGTCCTTGGAGTGCGGAAAAAGTGCTGTGTTTTGTGTACAGACTGAAATGCAATTGAAACTGATATTTTATCTGTTCTTTTAATGCCGTCGTGTCCAACATTAGTGTTGTCGTCGTACAGAGCTGCGGCATTGCAGACACATTCCCGTATTTTAGGCGTTGGCGCCGAGTTTGCGGAGACGTCTCTGCACATCAGCTGAATTCACGGGCAGCTGGAGGACACAACCAGGGCTGCCAGATTGCCACAGGAAAAGCAACTTCGGCTGAAAAAACAAGCCCAAAAAAAGCCAAACCTCACATTCGATATTTAATTCAATATCATGCTAGTCAACTATATAACACACTATTATACATACATACATACGACACAAAATAATAATAAAAAACGTATTGTCTTTGTTTTTACCTTTATGTTTGGGGTCGATTTCTCAATTTATATATATATATATATATATATATATATATATATATATATATATATATATATAATTTTATATATGCCAGAACGGGGCCATTATCTAACTTTCCAATTGTGTGAGCTGATTGCTTCAAAATTCAAAATAGTGGGGAATGCTGGTTTGCTGGTATAAAGGTCAATTATTATCAATTAATAGTATTACAAAGAAGCTAATGTAGCGTATACGATGTGCAATCAGAAGCATGTGTTTTAATCAGAATAGCAACTGCACACTTAGACAAACTGGCCATGCGGTCTTCAACAGCCTTCCAGAAGCGTTAATTAAGACTGATCGACCTCTAAACGGGTCAGTTCATTAGCAGACTATATTTAGGCACTGATCACAAGCGCTAGATATTGCGTAAATCGCAGAATACACTGGAAATCTAAACATTGAAAATAAATCTATCGGCGTAGTTCATAGCACGAAATACAAATAATAATGAATAATAGAAATTCTCTGCCAAATCGAAAACTGTGTGTTTTCCCGTGACAAAAGGATTTCTAGGAACCCTGTATCCTGATCTGTGGACAATAAAAACCGCAATGACTACTAATACTGCAGCTGATTATTACATTGTTTCACTGCTGATTGCATGCAGTGCATATGGTCTGTTTGTAATTGGAAAGTCTTTTTACAGTTGCCAAGTTTCTTGTTAATAATTGAGATTCACAAAACCTTCGGACAGAAAGACAGTAAATTGTTCGGGTGAGTAAAAATCTGCGGTAACAGAAGATCAGCAGCCTTCATTTCAACTCATCTGTAACTCCGCATTGCACTTGTCCTCATTTACAGCTGGAATTCTTGATTATTTCTTGGTTTATTCAAAACATATGTGCATTTTTTAAAGTACACCTTCAGACTGAAGATTGAACATGTGGGGTTCTAGCCACCGTCTTGCAGCAACACCTAAAGGCACAGGACTCTTAGCAAGACTTCAGAATCACTATCCATTTGAAAATTGGAACAATTAATTGCATGCAGTATTGTTTATAAATTAAGTTAAAGTATTAATTGATTTATTAACTAACCATTTTAAATGTGGAGAATGTATGTATATTATAAGGCTAGGCGGCATACCGTAAAAAACTTTATACTGGCATTCATTTACGGACCGGTCTGGACTATTACTATACCTTCATATCGGTATTTTAAAATGTTCTATGCTAAACTGAATAATGTACTAATGACCGTGTAATTCGGTCATAGCACTCAGCTGCCAGCAAACTGGATCATTCATATCGCACGCCTCGCTGCGCGGCTGCGTGAGACGCAAATCTGCGCTACAACAACGCGACCACCTTTCTTCACAACCCCTGCACAAATCGCTATAATTGGATTACTTATTCTTTTTATATTATTTTTGTTTTTAGTTAAAAAAATAGAATTGACAATCAGTTAAGTAACAGTTATTGTGCTATTTTTGTTGATGTAATTCTTTAATAAAGCATTGGCAATGCTAAAGTGTCGGGTTTTGACTGCTGTTCACAGCTTCATTGTGTAATGGAAGTTGACAGGGGCAGCAGTAGCTTTCATTCCCTAAACACGTCCCTCTGGATTTCTGCACAATCCTGTCTCACAGCCGCAGCTCGCCTGCGCAGCGCTCGCATGACAAAGGTGCCATGAAATGTCCCTGTCAGGACCAGGTGTAAAAAGTAGTCGGAAGTCTTACTTGAGTAAAAGTAAAAATATTCCATCAAAAACTTACTCCAGTAAAAGTAAAAAGTCTCCGATTCAAACAGTACTTGAGTAAAAGTAAAAAAGTAGCTATTTTCAAGAGTACTCAAGTATCAAAAGTAAAATTAAATTGTGATTTTAGTAATAAAGTGAAAGTGTTTGTGTTAGCCTTATGAAGAGGGCACGCTTTAATCCAACATTTTATTTTCCATACATTATCAAGGCATTTTATTTTTATGGTTCCTAATTTTTATCTTGAAGAAAAATAAATGTTATTTAGGCACATATCTGGAAATTACTTTCATTTGTATTCAATATTAACAAAGGGTAACATTGGGGGATTTATATAATAGCCTATTTTGAGTTTTCATCGCAAACTCACTGTTCAAACACACACACACACACACACACACACACACACATCCAAAGAGTTGTATAATAAAACGTATAACAAAATAAATAATATAAAATATGTACCCCTGTAGTGATCACGTGTTATAATGTAATCTATTGCACTGTGGGGGGTTTTGTGTGGTGGGTTTGAATCTCAAAACTCCCCAGGATGTATATGAATATAACTTAAAATCATCCGTGCACTGCAGCTTCTTGACTCCCATGAGGTGCTGGCCCAAATAATGCAAAAATATGTAATTAAAAATTGTTTTTGTAGCTGCACTCTCACTTATTAGGTATTTAGACAGGACTCTTGTATTACAAAAGTATCATTTTATTGAATAACAACGCCTTTCAACACTGAAAGTGTGGCTACAAAAACATTTTTTTCATTATATGTACAGTGAGGGAAAAAAGTATTTGATCCCCTGCTGATTTTGTACGTTCGCCCACTGACAAAGAAATGATCAGTCTATAATTTTAATGGTAGGTGTATTTTAACAGTGAGAGACAGAATATAAGCAAAAAAATCCAGAAAAACGCATTTCAAAAAAGGTGTAAATTGATTGATTGATTGATGTTCACCCACGCATTGTCTATTGAATATTTTTGCTTGTCTTTAATGTAGTGATACAGTAATTATTGCTGCAGCTCATTAATTCACTTCTCGTCGTCCACGCTGTTTATGGGGCGCATGCGTACACTGAGCGTGTTTCCACGTGAGTTGACGTCACTGCTGATTGGTCAGATTCTTGCAGTGGCGGTGGAATAATGTAGAAAGCATGAATTAATTAATTGTCTTATAGTAATAATAATGTAGAAAGCATTAATTAATTAATTGTCTTATAATAATAATGTAGAAAGCATTAATTAATTAATTATCTTATAATAATAATGTAGAAAGCATTAATTAATTAATTGTCTTAGAATAATAATGTAGAAAGCATGAATGAATTAATTGTCTTATAGTAATAATAATGTAGAAAGCATGAATGAATTAATTGTCTTATAGTAATAATAATGTAGAAAGCATTAATTAATTAAATGTCTTAGAATAATAATGTAGAAAGCATTAATTAATTAATTAATTGTCTTATAGTAATAATAATGTAGAAAGCATTAATTAATTAATTGTCTTATAGTAATAATAATGTAGAAAGCATGAATGAATTAATTGTCTTATAGTAATAATAATGTAGAAAGCATTAATTAATTAAATGTCTTAGAATAATAATGTAGAAAGCATTAATTAATTAATTAATTGTCTTATAGTAATAATAATGTAGAAAGCATTAATTAATTAATTGTCTTATAGTAATAATAATGTAGAAAGCATTAATTAATTAATTGTCTTATAGTAATAATAATGTAGAACGCAGACGATGCTACTGTGCAGCTCCTACTGAAACACAGCAGCTCTACTCGCGTCCAGTGTGAAGCACCAGCTCTTTATATTCCTGTCTGAGCAGGACGAGCCTGTAGAAGATGCGACTCGCATCTCATTCCTGTGAAGGTCGGGGACATGAATGAAATTAGGGCGAGGCAGCGGATCTCTGTCCGGCCCGGCGGCACCGTTAACTCGCAAGGGGCATCAGAAATGAGTGAGGGGGCCCAACTCTTTCCAGTCGATGATAACACAGGATGTACAATCATCGATATTACAATTACACGCAATGTTTTTGCATAGCTCTCAAGTTCTCAAAATGGCAATGCATGACATTTGTCACAAAAGAATAAAAATGCAGTGACAGATACCGTTGCCCCGGTGTAAAGCAGGAGCCAGAGGGGGGTGGGCGCAACAATGTCTGGGGCAAATGCTTAAGATTTTAGGGGCAATGCGTGAGACTGGAGAGCTATACCTGCCACAAGAATACAGGTCACTGCACCGCTTTACAACAAGGACCATTCATAACCGGCTCGAAACAACACATTGTGACAACACAGCTGCATGCACAATACCCATCGATCTATGCAACACAACACAGCTGCTAATGACCCGAATAACACTCCCCATGCAACACAATGCATTTCAAAGCAAACAACACTGTCCTCCGCACTACACACTCACCGCCGCCCCGCCGCTCGGACGCAGCACGCATGCGCTGTGAGGGCGGGTGTGCGTGTCCTGTTTCTCCCGCAACTCGACTAACTCCCGGCCGCACTTTCTGCATTGTGGGCACTAGAGCTAAACTGATCATGTTGCATACCATTATTAACGTTACATGTATTTGATCCTGCAGCTGTGCCGTGAAACTCGTTTTTTCGTTGTGCGCATACTACTTTGAGGAGCCTTTTCACAGACGCCGGGGGCGGGTCTCCCCTGCCAGCTGGGCCCCTATTGGGCAGCTTTGGTGCATGTTTTCACTGATTGGCAGGTCAGAAGGCGCTTCCCATTAGGTAATGGCTGTCTTTCTTTTTCGCGGAACCGGGGTTATGATAATAACCTATCGTTTTCTCCCGTTGCTCTGTTTTCCCTCCACTTTCCAAGCCGCTATGGACAATGTAAATTGTCTGCAATACGAAATTAAATATTAACACCATATTCACAATATGTGCATGTGTGTGTGTACATACACACGTCTATATCTGTGTAACTATTTTTCGTTATAGTATTATGCGTTGTCCTGACAGGGATATTGTAACGCATCTTGTCCTGACACTATTGGTGGACACCAGTGAGCAAACAGGGTCCAGTGGCCTCTAGTTTGTAAACTGTCTTATGTTTCTAATTTTAACTTTACTCTGACTTATATATGTCACATGGGGTTTTAGAATTAATATTACATTCGGCAGTAAAGCAGTAATATTTGATGTAGTTTAATGAAGGATAATATACAAAGTTGGTGAGTGTAATCATGCTAATGATTTTAGCATGGTTACAAATGTATATAATTAACTACTTTTGTCTAAAACGGCAGTTTATAAGCTTCGTTTACCTGCCAGCAGGTCAATGTTATAGCTAGCAGAGTCCGCCAAACACATTTAAAACAGAAGAGGATTCAGCGGCCAATAGCAGGGCGGGAATGAGAGCCAATCGTAAGTCAGTTCCTCCTGGCCAATCAGAGTGAGTGATGTTGAGTCCTGGCAGGGATCCCCCTCTCCTGCGAGCTCCCGCAGCAGCGTGTCAGAGCTGCGCTGTGCGATTCTGCGCAGATTTCTGTGGGCGGGGCTCAGTGGCGTCCATCTCTGAGTCTGCGCAGCTGCGCTTCTCGAACGCCACCGTTCTTTCGGAATGGATCCTGCCAAATATGGAAAATAAATTCCATGTGTATTGCGTGTTGACATAAACAAACAAACGTGATCAATGCACAATGAATGAAGACGAGAGGGTAGTGTGGGTGAAACATCACAGCAGTGACCGCAGTGAATCTGTCCCGAAGAAAGGTGCCACATGATTTGGTTTCAAGACAACTGACACAACAGGGAAACGTAATTCAGTGTCAGTTGTGTCCTATTATCCTGTCATATTGTCCAATTTTGCTTTCCGAACAGTATAAAATGGCCATTACAAAATACCGTCAAAAATTTGAAAAAAACTGTGATACTGTATTTTGGCAATATCGCCCAGCCCTAGTATATTATTTTGCTCATTCGTTGTGTTATAATGTATTGAAATTACATACATATCATTAGTGTATAGTATATATGTGTCAATTTGTTTATGTGTACTGTACAGAACCACTTTTTGTACTGGTGTTTTTTCTTAATTTTCCTATACAAATATGAGTTTTTTTACATGTTTTTTTTTCTGAGATGATGGCAGAGATTACAATTTGTATTAAGTAATGAATGAAATCAGATAGAAATAAAAATACATACATGAAACACAACTCTATGGCTTCCAACTCACAGGAGGTATTAAATACAATTAGGCACAATTGTTTACTTATTTACTTAAACTTTGATTGAGGAGTTTAATTAATGAATCTAGAGCATGACATGTTGCTGTCAGAGAGGTGGGTGAGAAACAGAGCTCGGGCCCTCACTGTGCTGTGTGTGTTGCTGTCAGGGTGAGAAACAGAGCCCGGGCCCTCACTGTGCTGTGTGTGTTGCTGTCAGTGGGTCTGCAGGTGAGGCTGAGCAGCCCGTGCTCTGGGAGAGTGCAGGTGCAGTTCGAGGGCCAGTGGGGCCCTGTGTGCAGTCACTCCTGGGACCTGCGCGACGCAGAGGTGCTCTGCCAACAGCTGGGCTGTGGGGCGGCGGTGGCAGCGCCCCATCTTCACCACCTCCAGGATGCCTCTGAGGACAGAGTGCTGAGCAGAGTGGGCTGCCTGGGCAACGAGACGGAGCTGGGGGAGTGCAGGGCCGGGCCCCTGGGGGCCAAGGACTGCCAGGACCTGTGGGACGCAGCTGTCATCTGTGCAGGTACATCAGCCTCCCTGGACTGAGGAGAGGTTGTGGTGTTGAACAAGTCTCTGTAGGTTTCATTCTGGGGACGCGATAAACGAAAAACAACTTGAATTGTATTTTTAAATTATCACTAGATCATTGTAATTATAACCCAGATTAGACAATTATGCTTCAGGTTGACTTTACTATAACAAATGCTGTAATTAACAATTACCTTCTTTTAACTCTCTAATCAACAATTTTTCCAGTACAAATATGTGAAAATGTAACACACACATAATCAGGATCTCAGTATTGACTGTCACTGAAAAAAAGCAATAGAAAACTAGATTAATGTTTTTCAAGTTATTCTTTTGTTTATTTTTTAACCATCTCTGTGTTCAGAAATAATTAGATGCATGAATGCCCTTTTAATTGACAAGTGTTTTGATAATTCAAAAGTGTTTAGTGACCATTTCATTGTATCTGAATCAGATTTCCTATGTTGTAGATTCTTCAGATGGACAGAAAGCACTGAAAAGTGGAGGTAACAGTAATTATAAAATTAAAAATACAGAAATATTAATGACTGCTTGTAGGAAATAAATGTTATTCCATGATGGAGTTTTAACAAATGTAGCATTCTCTTCACAGAGAGCAGAAGACTACGGATAGCAACAGTACTTAATTCCTGTGCAGGCAGAGTGGATGTGTATCACAGAGGCCAGAGGGGAACTGTGTGCAGCAATGGCTTCGAGCTCCAGGAAGCTCATGTGGTCTGCAGGCAGGCTGGCTGTGGAGAGGCAGAGACCGTGTCCAGATTTAGAATCCCCACCAGTGATGTCCCCATCTGGCTGGACAGAGTGCGGTGCTCTGGGAACGAGTCGTCTCTCTGGGAGTGCGCCTCCGATCCCTGGGGCCACCATGACTGCGATCTCAGCATGAACGTTCACATTGCGTGTAAAGGTAACTTCCTGCTATAAACACACGTGTTGTTATTTCATAGCTGCTGCTATAGTAAACAGGAGTTTACTTACACATTCACAATCCTAAATTACCAGCTGTTCATAGCTGTGATCGAGTATTCGCTTCTTGACATGAAATTCTGTAAATGACAGATAAGTTACAGATGCTCAGTGTACAAGCCGTTCCCAACTCATACTGGCATTTCAAGGAATGTACTGGTCTGAGGATCAGTGGCTCTGCTCATTAAGGAAATACACAATTAAATATTGGACCCCACAGATGAGTAAAACCAACACAGTTAATCATGTATATGAAGTAAATAATTTGTATTTGTTATTATTGACGAACATGACTCTCTATGCTGTTATCCCAGTTCGAGTGATAACTGAACCCTTTAAGTGATTTCATATTATTTGAGTTTGGGGACTCTATGTTTCACTACACTTTGTAAGAGCTGCAGACACAGTGATAAACAGGAGCCAGAGAGAGAGGAGAGCTTGAGCATTGCTCTTTCAAGATCGTCTATCTCATTTAAATATGCATAGATTGTTTTAGTGACCATGCAGTGATGAATGCTTGAGAACTGGAACATGACATTACAATACCAGGTGCTCTTGAGGCCTTTGGCTAAATGGTTGGTAAGTTCCTGCCACCCACCTGATGAAAGATCAGATCTGCCTTGCATCACCAAAAGCCAGTGATGTCACTGCTGTCATTGAGGTCCTTCTCCAATCTCAACATGCACCTCATAATGACGAGAGATTAGATATGGACCTTTTTGTGTCATCCAACCAGGAAAGCAGGTTTGTGTAGCAGTGACTATAAAATGTTTTTTTGTGTTTTATTTCAGGAGCTTTCAAGTTTTCCCTGCAAAATGGGAACACTCCCTGTGCTGGAAGAGTACAGACGAAGACTTCATTAACGTCATTTACATTTTATGATGGTATCATTAATTCTAATGTGGCTAATGTTTTGTGTAAGCAACTGGGCTGTGGATCCATCTCAGCAGTAAAAACAGATGCTTACTTTGGTACAGTGGGTTTACCTCAGTGGATGATCGCTGTTGACTGTAAAGGGAATGAGTCTTTCTTCTGGCAGTGTTACTCTGAGCTTGTTCTTCCACCATCATGGACGCCTAGTGCATTTGATTTTGCGGGGGTTGTGTGCTCTGGTAAGTACCAAGCTCATGTCACTGCAGCCTAATAACTCTGTTAAACCCTACAAGATTCAGGTGGTGTGTGTCTTCTTGATAAGTACAGTGATCAGATTATGTTCAGTTTAACAATGACAGTCCCTCATATCATTAATCCCAGATTGAGTCCCGAATGTGAAATACAGTTTCCATGTCTGTATGGCAACACAGACATGGGGTTTCAATGGGATTAACTGAGACTGAAATCAGTGACAGAACTGCACCTTTACCATGTCTACATGAGTACATATCTCAGAAGTTACTTTGACGTGTGAAGAAATGAAAAGGTTAAGTACAGCACAGGAGGACCCACCACACAGTAGGGGGATATACATGTATTTTATATTTTATACATGTAATATATTTTATTACAGATTAATTTAAACATAGAATAATGAAGGAACTAGATGTGACATTCCCAAATCTGACATGTCAGTCATGTCCACTGAAAAGATGTATTTATGTAAGCAATTATGTAGGCAGCTTGCCTACTGCATCGCCAATTCAAGTAGTTAAACTCAAAGCTAAAAAGGGTTAAAGCTGCAGCTCCCTGAGTGCAGTAACATTGTGCAGTCAGATGAATGAGGAAACTGTGCAGGAAGAGTAACACTGGCTCCAAAGCTGCAGTGGGGGGGTGGGTGTGAATACAGCAGGATCTTTATTTTTGTCATTTCTGCTGTGGGTTGTACCGTACTTCAGAGAAAGGTACTGGAGCTACTTTTCCTCATCTTACATCTTTCAATATGGCATCGATGAATCTGAACAATGAGATGCACAATGACCATAGGATCTGCATTCACTCCCATTGTGGCCAAGCGCCAGACCTCAACTCTCTGAAAAGTGTGCAGTAGTTGCAGTCAGTGTGGATTAATCCCTCTCTCAGCCCACAGGGTGCCCAGAATCGTGGGCGGGGAGCAGCCCTGCTCTGGGAGAGTGGAGCTGCAGTTTGGGGACCAGTGGGGGACACTGTGTGACTCAGACTGGGACCTGCAGGACGGCAGTGTGGTGTGCAGACAGCTGCAGTGTGGGGAGGCAGTGGCCATACCTGGGGGGGCTCACTATGGTGAAGGGAGGGGCCCCGTGTGGGACGAGCAGCTGGACTGTCGGGGCAACGAGTCCACTGTGTTCGAGTGTCCCGTCTCCACCAAGAAAGGGCCAAACTGCACCCACAGAAACGACGCCAGTGTCATTTGTTCAGGTAGGCTGACCTTGGGGTGTTTGTCTATATTGCTTTATTTCAGAGCTGTTGAGATTGCTGGCATTGACTCAGACTAGCACTAATGGTTGAAGGAACAATTTGCCTTCTGCACGCTGAACACTTTCATCATTCTGATGCGACTGCATCTCAGTTTTGGTGGTTTGGGGAAAAAAGTAGAATCTTGTACAACATATAAAATGTACAATATATTTATTGAAGTTTAACAGAGTGTGACTTTTGTAAACTCCACCAACGTGTCAGTGTGCTTTTCCAGGACAGGGGGGTCCCAGGCTGGTGGGGGGAGAGAGCCGGTGCTCGGGGCGAGTGGAGGTGCTTCGTGGGGCGCTCTGGGGCTCAGTCTGCGATCGCCACCTGGACCTGCAAACCGCTGATGTCATCTGCAGACACCTCCAGTGTGGGGGGGCCGCCGCCACCCCCAGAGGAGCCCCCTATGGAGCCGGGAGCGGCCCGCTGTGGAAGGACAGGTTCCAGTGCAGCGGGAGCGAGGGGCGCCTGGGGGAATGTCCTCTGTCCTGGGACCAGGAGGACTGTGGTCAGGGCAGTGTGGCCAGCGTGGTCTGCTCAGGTACAGCACCCTGCCTTCAGCACACACAGCACTGAGACTAAATTAATTGTGTGTATGTTTCAGTTGTGTTATTCCCATAACGGTGATCGAGTAAAATTCAATATTGCATAATTGGACAAAGTCATATTTGATCCAAAGTAAAGTGATGCACATACAAACCCCGGTTTCTGACAGCATTGTGTGTATCTTCATACACTTCTTAGATAAGATCACATACATGTGTATACTCGTGGTTTCATATTAAGTGAGGTGCTGGTGTGTTTTCCAGACGCAGACTGGCAGGTGCGTCTACGGGGCACAGATAGTCGCTGTGAGGGGAGGCTGGAGGTTTTGTGGAACGGCTCGTGGGGACGAGTCTTAGACTCCCAGTGGGATCTCCAGGACGCCAGCGCTGTCTGCACAAACCTGCACTGCGGCCGCGCGCTGCTGGCCTCTAACTCCACTGAGTATGGCCATGGAGACGGGCCCGTGGTGCTGACTGCGGTGGAGTGTACCGGACAGGAACCTGCGCTGCATAACTGCACCCTCACACTGAGCTCTGGACCGGGCAGCACCAGTGGGGGGGTGGGGGTGCGCTGCTCAGGTAGGCGCTCAGTGACTGGGGGGTGGGGCTGGATTTTGTGTTGCTCTCTCACACTTGTCAACACTCACACTCCAGCACTTTGGGGATGCTCCACTAACCCTTTGCTTGCTGTTGACAGAGCACTGGCGGCTGCGTCTGGCCGGCGGGGGCAGTCAGTGTGCCGGGAGAGTCGAGGTGTACCATGGCGGCGCCTGGGGCTCGGTGTGCGATGACCTCTGGGACCTGGCCGACGCCAGTGTGGTGTGCAGACAGCTGGGCTGTGGTCAGGCGCTGAGAGCCACGGGGTCGGCTGAGTTCGGGGGGGGCTCCGGGCCCGTCTGGCTGGACGACGTCAGTTGCCGTGGCAATGAGACGGCACTCTGGGACTGCCCCAGAGCATCCTGGGAGAGGCGCAACTGCAGACACAAGGAGGATGCTGGGGTGGTGTGTTCCGGTAAGCCTCACAGTGAGCAGCTGAAGTTCATTTGGTCATTTGATGTCTAGTGTGCCTCTGATGATGTTGGCTATAACAGTGATGGCACCACTAGCCCTTCGAGGCGTTCATTGGGAATCCCTCCGTGCCTCTGGACTCCAGTGCGGTTCATGGATCAGAGTCTCATGCTGCGCTGTGTCTTGATCCCTGCAGAGCACAAGGAGCTGCGTCTGATCAGTGCTGAGCACCACTGTGCTGGGAGACTGGACGTCCTTTACAATGGCACCTGGGGCAGCGTGTGCTCCAATGGGATGAAGCCTTTCACCGTCGCCTTGGTGTGTCAGCAGCTGCAGTGCGGAGACAGCGGCTCTCTGCAGGACGGGGAGCAGTATGAAACGGGCTCTGGTCCTAAATGGTTAGACCGGGTGGATTGCCGAGGGCACGAATCTGTCCTGTGGCAGTGTCCTGCTGCACCATGGGGGCACAATGAGTGCCAGGACTCTGAGGTGGCGCATATTCAGTGTGCAAGTGAGAAGAGACTGTCTACCTATCTATCAATCTTCCTATTGATCTCTCTGTCGATATACTCATTATAAAATGCACATGAAAGAGCTGTTCTCTGCAGTAACACTGTTTCCTGTTCCACAGAGGTCACCAGAAAGCCTGCAGTCACAACTGCTCCTGAGGACACAGACATGGAGGGAGCTGTTTGTACAGGTGACATTTTAAATCAATCTGTCAAATGCATCTATGTAAAAACATATTCAGTGTATATATATATATATTTGTCATATTGGAAATAATATTTATTTGTTCAAATGTCTCAGGTTGGCAGCAATCTGTTGTGTAATTGTGACGACTCAAGTCCCACAGATTCCCAGCATCCAGTCAGTCAGGCTTCATCACCTCTCATTTCCCAGGGCTCCCCAGGGCTGTAAATGCTCTAAACTGTCTCTCCTTGGTGTCCAGGGCCGCGGCTGAGGCTGGTGGGGCCGGAGGGCCGGTGCTCGGGCAGGGTGGAGGTGTGTCTCAGGGGGGTCTGGGGGACGGTGTGCGACGACTCCTGGGATCTCCAGGATGCCCGTGTGGTGTGCAGAGAGCTGGGCTGTGGCTCCGCCATCTCCGCACCCCAGGAGGCCCATTGGGGTGAAGGTAACGGGACACTGTGGCTGGACGAGGTGAGCTGCAGGGGCACAGAGAGGGCTCTGCTGGAGTGCCGCTCCTCCCCCCCGGGGAGCCATGACTGCACACACAAGGAGGACGCCGCTGTGCTCTGCGCAGGTACGCTCTGGACTCGGGGCTGGAGGCCGTTTGGCTCACCTTCAGTCCAGCAGCAGGTGGCTTATTGCTGAGGATCATCGTCATATGAGTTTGTGATGAAGTGTCTCTGTGTTGCAGGACCTGATGCCCCTGTCACTTCGGCCCCTGTCACTTCGGCCCCTGTGGCTGATCCAGCAGAAGGTACAGTTCAGGATCTCAGTCCAGTCGCTCCGTATCTTGTTCATATCCATAAGGCTGGGTCCTTGTTCAGCATTGACGTCTCCTGTTTCACATCAGTGGTGCTTGTCTCTGTAAATGGTGAAGCAGAAATTAAATTGACACTGAAAATTGAAAATGAACTTTAAAAATTTTAATTATTCATGACTGTCTTATTGTCCGTGTTTGACTGAGGTGTGTCGTTGCAGGAGAACGGACATGGTGGATTGTGGGTCTGATTGTGTGCTGTGTGACTCTGGGGCTGCCTCTGTGTGCGGTGTCAGCGGCTCTCTTCATTCAAACACACCGCAGACACACAGGTAGGCTGGCACTGCACACAACTCATGTCATTCACCACTAATGTGTCATTAACACACACTTTCTTACAGGACATTAGTGTTGAAGTTGTGAGTGTTTTCTCCGCAGGTGTGTCTAAGGAGTATGATGCTGTTTATGAGGAGATTGATCAGAAGTGCCATCTGGATCGGTCGCACACAAGGAAACTCTCAGGTTTGCAATGAATTGAGTGCCTGTGATCTGTGTTCAGTCAGTGCAATCAACTGTAAATCCATCTTTTGGGGTGAATTATTTTTCTTGCATTGATTTGTTTGATTGATGTCATGATTTGAGTCTTTAAATAATATGTACTTTTCAGGAGAAATAAATTGATCAACTATTGATCAGTTGAAAGCACTTAAACACTGCAATGTGTTTGTAAAGATGCCTCTCTCTGATGACCCCCATTGAGCAGAGTGCCGCAGTGTGTCTGTGCAGTGACCGTGTCTCCTCTTCCAGGAGTGACAGTGGAGACGCCAGTGTCCCGCTCTGATACCCACAGCAGCACGGCTCAGAAAGCTGCAGCAGCTGGACAGGCGGCCGCATTATTACACACCGGAGAAACACACACTGGCTGTACAGGTCTGTCTCTGACTGCATGTGAGAGTTTGTCTCTACACCTGTATTAACCCGTGTCTCAGTGTGTTCTCATGTCTGCTGTGTCTCAGTGTGTTCTCATGGCTGTGTCTCAGTGTGTTCTCATGACTGTGTCTCAGTGTGTTCTCATGGCTGCTGTGTCTCAGTGTGTTCTCATGACTGTGTCTCAGTGTGTTCTCATGACTGTGTCTCAGTGTGTTCTCATGGCTGCTGTGTCTCAGTGTGTTCTCATGGCTGTGTCTCAGTGTGTTCTCATGACTGTGTCTCAGTGTAATGAGTCTAATGGCTGCTGTGTCCATAGCTGACCCTCCAGAAGATGGATATGATGATATACAGTGAGGGAAAAAAGTATTTGATCCCCTTCTGATTTTGTACGTTTGTCCACTGACAAAGAAATGATCAGTCTATAATTTTAATGGTAGGTGTATTTTAACAGTGAGAGACAGAATAACAACAAAAGAATCCAGAAAAACGCATTTCAAAAAAGAGAGTGCTCCTAATCTCAGCTCATTAACTGTATAAAAGACACCTGTCCACAGAAGCAATCAATCAATCAGATTCCAAACTCTCCACCATGGCCAAGACCAAAGAGCTGTCCAAGGATGTCAGGGACAAGATTGTAGACCTACACAAGGCTGGAATGGGCTACAAGACCATCGCCAAGCAGCTTGGTGAGAAGGTGACAACAGTTGGTGCGATTATTCGCAAATGGAAGAAACACAAAATAACTGTCAGTCTCCCGTCTCTCCGTCTCAACTCAACTCGCCGTGTTTGGAGGAGGACGAATGCTGCCTATGACCCCAAGAACACCATCCCCACCGTCAAACATGGATGTGGAAACATTATGCTTTGGGGGTGTTTTTCTGCAAAGGGGACAGGACAACTGCACCGCATCAAAGGGACGATGGACGGGGCCATGTACCGTCAAATCTTGGGTGAGAACCTCCTTCCCTCAGCCAGGGCATTGAAAATGGGTCGTGGATGGGTATTCCAGCATGACAATGACCCAAAACACACAGCCAAGGCAACAAAGGAGTGGCTCAAGAAGAAGCACATTAAGGTCCTGGATTGGCCTAGCCAGTCTCCAGACCTTAATCCCAGAGAAAATCTGTGGAGGGAGCTGAAGGTTCGAGTTGCCAAACGTCAGCCTCGAAACCTTAATGACTTGGAGAGGATCTGCAAAGAGGAGTGGGACAAAATCCCTCCTGAGATGTGTGCAAACCTGGTGACCAACTACAAGAAACGTCTGACCTCTGTGATTGCCAACAAGGGTTTTGCCACCAAGTACTAAGTCGAAGGGGTCAAATACTTATTTCCCTCATTAACATGCAAATCAATTTATAACTTTTTTGAAATGCGTTTTTCTGGACTTTTTTGTTGTTATTCTGTCTCTCACTGTTAAAATACACCTACCATTAAAATTATAGACTGATCATTTCTTTGTCAGTGGGCAAACGTACAAAATCAGCAGGGGATCAAATACTTTTTTCCCTCACTGTAGACGACTCTCTGCATCCAGGTCAGGATTATTCATTCATCATTATTGCTCCTTGACTTCCAGTCTTATTATGAAATGTTAAGTTTTACAATTTGTGATGTGCTTTGAAACATGAATGTGTGACACAGTTCTTACTAAACCCTGAATAATAAACACACATTCATCTGGAGGTAAAGGACATGGTTGTGAATACACAGACACTACAGGAACCTCAACTACTGCAAATAGTCTCTAGACTTTGTCCAATTTAAAGGCACATATCTTATAATAAAAATAAGATTGGACTCATATCAAACACATGTTCATTCTGAATGCCCTGCTCTGATGTCTCAGTATTTCGTGCTGCTCAGTTCTCAGAGCTCCGTGTCTCAGTGTACAGACCTGTGAGAATCACTACAGTGACAGTATTGATCTGTGCGCCTCTTCAATAGGATTGTGTTTGTCTGTCACTGTCCTCCCAGAAGCCGGATATGATGATGTTGGCGGCGGCGACTCCAGAGGGACAGAGGACAGGGAGTCGCAGCTCGACGCAGATTATGATGATATTGAAGAGCAGGACGGTGTCAGTGAGGGGGGGGGCGGCGGTACGTTACCTGTGGTTCTGCACAGCACACCTCCTATCGCACTCTAACACTGACAGATAGGGGCTGTAGATCAGGATTGTGACTGATGAACTGCATTTCTTCCCCTGTGTGTCTGTTCAAACAAGGTCACTGTCTCACTGTGCTGCGGTACTGTGCCATAGTGCAACCCTGATACCCAGAGGAACAGAGTCTGATAAGAACCAGTTTTCTCCAGCAATTTGGACTTGATACATCGTACAAACCCCCCTTATATTAAACGTTACGTATGCATAAATTTTCCCCGGTTTAACCATATATGGGTTTTCCTAACGAGTTGTCAGGCAGAAACCAAACTCACGGGACAGACATGTGGGTCCTGTTATCTTTCTCTCCTGTCTGGTCTGCATAAAAGTGCCTGTAGTTCGTAACTTCTCTAAGACTGTTCTTGAGATCGCCTCTTGAACCTCTTACTTGCAGCTGCTTTTAATAAAAACCTTTGATTGGAAACATATATCTCTCTCCAGATTTTTCGACTCTTCAGTGACCCCTAGGTCCTGTGTCATACCGCTGGCCAGTTTAATTCTGACTCTTTTCTCAGGTCTGTTTCACTGTAACATACAAGCATCTCTACTGTTTCCACTCGCTGTCCTGACTCTTTCTTGGCTTTAAACGCTGACAATCAGAGCTTCATTACACAGTCAGCGTCAGTACAATCAGCTGCAGTCATTGTAAAAGATAGAAGCTCGGCTGTGCAGCATTTAACCCGTGTGAAATGATTTCCTGTGGGGCAACGAGGCCTCTCAGGGAGGAGCGCTCCGGGTCCAGGTGAGCAGCGGCTCGATCCACAGAGACCAGGGCTTCTGTGTGAGGGGGCTGCTGCTCTGTGGGTGGTCTTAGGTGTCCTCAGGCATTGACACGTGTCTGTCTCTGCTGCAATAGGAGGCGGAGCTGCGGCCTCACAGGGGAAAAGCTCTCAGGGCTCAGCGTGCGGCCTGGAGGCGCCGGATCCTGAAGAGAAGCACTGTGCCAATGAAACAGGTCTGCTGGCTCTGGCTGTCTGTCGGCAGGATAGAGAGTCACTGCAATATTGAACATGATTTCATGATTATTAAGGATGTAGAGAAGTTGTTTTAAAGTAAGACTGTCAACAAGGTTTTCATGTGGAATAAAACAAACTGAACATTTCTGCTTGTCTTTTTATAAACTAGGGTGAAAGCACAGATGTGATTAAAATGTATCTGACAAAGCATTACATAATCATATTTTCTCTGTGTGTTTGTTCATCTGACATGATCGCTGTGTTTGTTCATCTCTGACATGATCTCTGTGTGTTTGTTCATCTCTGACATGCTCTCTGTGTGTTTGTTCATCTCTGACATGATCTCTGTGTGTTTGTTCATCTCTGACATGATCTCTGTGTGTTTGTTCATTTCTGACATGCTCTCTGTGTGTTTGTTCATCTCTGACATGCTCTCTGTGTGTTTGTTCATCTCTGACATGCTCTGCAGGTGTTTCTCTGTATGATGATATTGGAAACTACCTGCAAGAGGAGGACACAGCGGCAGGTAAAGTGTCTCATAGTTTAGCATGTCTGGAGCAGCCCAGCACCACTCTTTGACCACCTCCCCCTCTGATCCACCTCTCTCTATCCCTGCAGGACCCTGAATGCTGGCCAGTCCCTCTCTGTCTCCTCTGTGCCGGAGGCTGTGTGAGATACAGGGGCAGAGGGACATCGCTGAGTCCTGGAACAGGGATCACATTCTAAGGACAGATCTGATTTTCTAAATACTGATATCTGATCATTGGTTTTATATTACTTTTTTCTTTCAAAATGCTTTAATAATCAATATTACTTTGTGAATGTATTTCCTTTGGGTTTCCCTGTATTTTGTGTTGCTAAAATGATTTATTTTGCTAAGATTTTTTCAAGATTATTTCTTGAGTTTTCAATTTGCTGTGTGTTACATCCCTTCAGCGAGACCTCGGCTGTGTGTAAAAGCATCTGATGATATTGTCTGTGTAAATCCCCAGTGCCAGTGACCTGGAGCAGCTCTGTATCTTGGTGTCAATAACACCTGCCTGAGCTCTGAGGTTTACAGCAATTAAACTCATATAAATATGATAGGACTTTCTAGTGACTGTCCTGTTCCTGGACAGAGACCAAGAGCTCTGAAAGTGTGACCTGACCAGCAACAAGCTGCTCTACAATATCATCACCACCTGCAGTAACAGCAGTAATGAAATCCAAACTGAAACAAGAACATGAGTGTGAGACAGATGACAAACCAGAGGAGCTGAGTGTCCCACTGTTGTGTTTCCAGTTTCCCAGTTCCGTCTGTGTGTGAAGAGGCGCGTCCTGCTCTCATAGGGCCTTTAGAGACTTTTGAACAAGCTTAATCTGCAGCACAGACGTGTGGCCCTCAGAGCCCTGGTACCTTAATGTGTGGATGTGTTCAGGTCTGACTGTCTTTATCTTACACTCAGTAATACAGCTTGACATTAAACTTTGCTTCATCAGTATCTGATTTATTGATTCAACAACCCTCTGTTTGAGATGATATTTGACTAAATGAATATAAACAGTGAATTTCAACCTTAATAAAAAGAAGATAAGTTTCCATGTTGTCTTTGCTCTTTTTGTTCCTCTGCTGCTCTCTGTGGCTAACTGTGATCTTGAAAGAAGCCTGATCGCTCTCCTGCCACACACACACACACGCACACACACGGACTCTCTCTCTCTTACACACGCACACACAGTGTCAACAAAGGGGTGAGGAGCGTAACAATAATAAACTTGCTACTTCTTCATCGGTGTATCCTTAGAATGTACTAAACCACTGCAGTTTGCTATATCACACCAGTACCAGCCTTGGTCCTCCGGCCGCAGTCCGCTCACAGTCACACTGAAGAGTCCCTCTGCTGTGTGGTCAGTGATCAGGACAGAGCCGTGTCCTGCAGTCCCAGGGCTTCCTGCTGTCTGACAGGAGCTCCAGTCTCCACTCCTGCACCACTGTTTCTGTCTGGACCGGTATGGGTGTCCATAGTGACACTGGACACTGACCTCCCCTCCTATCTGTCCTGATCTCTCTCCTGCCATAGACACATGCACATACACACACTCACACTCGAGCAGTGCAGCAGCAGTGTCATTGTCACAAGCTATAGGTGCAAATCAGCCCGTAACACCATAGAGACTACGCCACCCTCGCAACAACCAATATTCCTCTCACAAAGCTCGGACCGGACCCCAAGACAACACGATAGGGACAGGTAAGTTCAACCAAAATATACTTAGCAATAGCTGTGAACACACTTCGGGGTGTGCAGCACAAGGAGCCAATTGGCACTTTTGACAGCAGAGTAATACAGAGATAAATAAAACCTAATTTAAAAATCACCTTTAATAAAAGTAGTGGGCGATAAGAGATTAAAACCCTAACCTAACTGTAACTAAGGTAACACAAATGAAACAAAAATGCTAATAAAATAGAGAATGTAAAATAAACAAATTGCACTTCCCATAAGCCAATGTGCAACAATGCTAATCTGTTCTCTTTTCCAGGCACCTTCAACACAAAACGGGTAACTGCTCTTTTGTTGGCTCATTTAGATGTTGAACTTAGAATAAGTAAACTGCACTCTTTATTCTGTCTTGTCTTTCTTTCAGCTGCTGGAGAATGGAATTCCGCCCTCTGCTGGAGCTCAGACTTCAGTTAGTGATGTCACACAATGGATCTGGCACCCCACGAACGTTTGTCTAACTTGCTTCTTGCAATTTGCTATTTGCAGATGATAGAAGATAGGAAGAGTCTCAGAGTTGGCCACACGAGAAGAGAGGCGGAGAACAACAACTATGACGATTAGCAGAAGTAGTCTGTATCCCTAAATGTCTGTACTTGTTCTGCTATTTTCAATTGCCAGTGGTACTTAACTTTCATTGCCCAGGAGAGCCCGTCTCGTCTACTCCGGCTGCCGTTCACCAAGTCTCTCCATCCACTGCAGGTTTCCAGTAAATAATCTCCAATGCCATGGCGTACTCCACACAGACAGGGACCGCCGTCGTTAAATGTCTCCTCCTCCAATCACTCCTGTTGGGTCTCATAGGAAATGGCTAATTTCTCCATGTCTCCCGGTTCAGCACTGACTGCTCACTGACTGATGCAGCTGGCCTTTATTCTGCTTGTCTCAGGTAGGGACACAGGTGAAGCTGGTTTGCAGTGCAATGAGCCCAGGTGAGAATGTGCCCTGCGGGATTGCTCAGGGGAAACACACAATAAACACATGAGAATTAATAAATACATAATCAATCAATCAATAAACCCCAAAAACCCATGATAAACCAAGCCAAAGTGACCACAAGAATATCAAGAAGTGCACACAACGCAATGCAATAAGATATAAATAACTTTTATAATAGAAAGAAAAATAACTTACAAAGTGATTAAAGCCCTCCAAGCAATTTGCCCCATCCGTCACCCTATTTTACACCATCTCTTAACCTCAGCCTGCTGCATCCTACCACACTGGATCTGCCCTGTCAGCTCCCTTCCGAGGAAGATTATCAGTGTGTGTGTGTGTGTGTGTGTGATTGTGTGTGTGTGTGTGTAGACCCACCAGTCTAACCCTGGATATTGTCACTGTGCTGTTGTTTTTCTGACTGGGTGGCTGGGGGTCCCATGTCTCTCCTTCTTCTTCCACAAAAAATCTAGGAGTGACCCTCGATTCTGCGCTCTCCTACTCCCAGCACATCACCACGCTGACACGCACCTGCAGATTCTTCGGAGCAACATACGCCAGATCCGTCCCTTCCTCACCGACTACTCGACTCAGCTGCTCGTCCAGTCACTGATCCTCTCCCGCCTGGACTACTGCAACTCCCTCCTGGCCGGCCTGCCTGTAACTACTACCCGCTGCTCCAGCTCATCCAGAACTCTGCGGCTCGTCTGGTATTCTCTCTGCCCCGATTCACACGCTACTCCACTGCTCCGCTCCCTCCACTGGCTCCCGATAGCGGCACACATTCAGTTCAAGACACTGAGCCTCACCTACCGCTGTCTGGACCACACTGCACCAAGCTACCTTCAGTCACTCGTCTCTCCATACATCCCCTCCAGACCACTGCGCTCCTCCAGTGCCAGAAGACTAACTCTGCCTCCTCTCCACTCTCCTTCCTCCAGAGCCGCTCCTTCTCATCCCTGAACCCTAAATGGTGGAACGACTTTCCCACCGAAGTCAAAACAGTAGAGTGCTTGACCTCATTCCGGCGCTTACTCAAGACACATCTTTTCCAACAGTACTTGTAATATTAGTCCTTTTATCCCCGCTAGATAGCACTTCACAGCTTTATTATGCTTCTCGCGTTCTTGATTGTTCTCCTCTTGCTCCCTTTCCCGTAGCCCTTGACTGTGACCCTACATCTTGACAGCACTTAGCTTTCACCGTCCAGGATGTAGGACCTCACTTACTGTACTTGTGTAAATTGTAAATTGGAATTTGTAAAATGTATTATATTTTGAATTGCTATGTTTTAGTTAAATTGCATTTGTAATGATTGATGACTTTTACTTACCTGTATTTTTGCACTTTGTTTTACAGTTATGTTGTAAGTCACCCTGGATAAGGGCGTCTGCCAAGAAATAAAATAATAATAATAATAATAATAATAATAATAATGTCACTGCTGTCCACTCCCCCGATACCAGTCCCTGCCTGCTGTTAGTGACCAGTCAGTTCAGTGCAGTGCTGACTGGAGTCTCTGCTCTGTCCCAGGGCTGCTCAACACGCTGCCATTGATGCACTATAGGGGATTTTCAATCCACTAATTGCCTTCAAGGAGGAATTAGGACAAATTAGGCATGTTTTTATTTTTTTGTGAGTGTACAGTGCATCTGGAAAGTATTCACAGCGCTTCACTTTCTCCACATTTTGTTATGTTACAGCCTTATTCCAAAATGGATTAAATTAATTATTTTCCTAAAAATTCTACAAACAATATCCCATAATGACAACGTGAAAGAAGTTTGTTTGAAATCTTTGCAAATGTATTAAAAATAAAAAACAAAAAAAGCACATGTACATAAGTATTCACAGCCTTTGCTCAATACTTTGTTGAAGCACCTTTGGCACCAATTCCAGCCTCAAGTCTTTTTGAGTATGATGCTACAAGCTTGGCACACCTATTTGTGGGCAGTTTCTCCCATTCTTCTTTGCAGGACCTCTCAAGCTCCATCAGGTTGGATGGGGAGCGTCGGTGCACAGCCATTTTCAGATCTCTCCAGAGATGTTCATTTGGGTTCAAGTCTGGGCTCTGGCTGGGCCACTCAAGGACATTCACAGAGTTGTCCTGTAGCCACTACTTTGTTATCTTGGCTGTGTGCTTAGGGTCGTTGTCCTGTTGGAAGATTAACCTTCGCCCCAGTCTGAGGTCCAGAGCGCTCTGGAGCAGGTTTTCATCAAAGATGTCTCTGTACATTGCTACATTCATCTTTCCCTCGATCCTGACTAGTCTCCCAGTTCCTGCCACTGAAAAACATCCCCACAGCATGATGCTGCCACCACCATGCTTCACTGTAGGGATGGCATTGGCCAGGTGATGAGCGGTGCCTGGTTTCCTCCAGACATGCCGCTTACCATTGAGGCCAAAGAATTTTGTTTCTCATGGTCTGAGAGTCCTTCAGGTGCCTTTTGGCAAACTCCAGGCGGGCTGTCATGTGCCTTTTACTGAGGAGTGGCTTCCGTCTGGCCACTTTACCATACAGGCCTGATTGGTGGAGTGCTGCAGAGATGGTTGTTCTTCTGGAAGGTTCTCCTCTCTCCACAGAGACATGCTGGAGCTCTGTAAGAGTGACCATCGGGTTCTTGGTCACCTCCCTGACTAAGGCCCTTCTCCCCCGATCGCTCAGTTTGGCCGGGCAGCCAGCTCTAGGAAGAGTCCTGGTGGTTCCAAACTTCTTCCATTTATGGAAGAAGTTTGGCCACTGTGCTCATTGGGACCTTCAATGCTGCAGACATTTTTCTGTACCCTTCCCCAGATCTGTGCCTCGATACAATCCTGTCTCGGAGGTCTACAGACAATTCCTTGGACTCCATGGCTTGGTTTGTGCTCTGACATGCACTGTTAACTTTGGGACCTTATATAGACAGGTGTGTGCCTTTCCAAATCATGTCCAATCAACTGAATTTACCACAGGTGGAAAAAGTGAATACTCTCCGGATGCACTGTATATTTATCTGTGTGTGTTTTTGTATATTGTGAGTCTCTTTCTCTCCCCCAGAGCTGGGGAGTCCTCCCGCTGTCAGTGGATCCACAGGGGCTGCTGAGGGCTGACAGATGCCTGTATGAAGCCCGTCTCACTGCCTCAGTGCTGCTCAGCAGTGGCTCCTCCTGCTTCTTCCTCAGGGCGTCACTGTGCTGGTTACTTATGAGGGAACCCTTTCCTAGTTCACTCCTCTGGCCTGGCGCTCACGTGCTCCACTGCAGTCAAGCACAGCCCTTTCACACAGAGCACTCTGTCTCCGTTAGATTAGAGGGCATTTGAACAATTAAAACTAATCAACACGTGATGAACTGTGAATTTGAAAGCGGTTTAAGAATGTCAAAGGGCTCTGCATCAAGGGAACGGGAACATTGGGGAAAAAAGGTCTGCTGTTCATGTCCTTTGTTTATGATGTAGCAGTCCAATACATTCTACGAAACAGATCCACATCACCTTTCATTATGATATTCAAAAGCTGCACATTCCGGATTCAGTGTGAAAACTGAAGAATATCAACGAACTACAGCGTCAACTGAATGCTGCCTTCACGTGCTAGTCTGAAGTTCCTATTTCCCACTTGTGAAGTCGAGATTTGTTGTCACCATCATATTGGGGAAATCCTTTTTTGATTCCATTATGTACTTACTAGAGGAGGAAATGGACGTTAAGTGTACATAGATTAAAGATTAAAATCATGTACACAAACGGCTAACAATAGTTGCACTGTTAAAAATAAAGAATTACATACTTTCCATTACTGAACCTGTCCTCTTCTCCGCCATGTTGAAAGTTGAAAGGTCACCCAACTCGGGAACTCGGGTATCAAAATTATCTCTGAGTTTTCCACTGGTAATTACAACTTGAGGGGGCATTCATGTGTAACTTCCCAGTCGGAAACTCATATTTACCATAATTCCGATAACACGTGAAGGCAGCATAAGTCCTCATGCAGCCTGTAAATGTGCCGATTCCATATCCAAACCTTTCTGCAGTGACGTCCTTTTTTTTTTTTTTTTTTTTTTTTAACTACACTTTCTGAGGAATAATATCTATATATAGTCTGTCATAAACCCCGACCACAAGTAAGTCACACAACAGATAATTGGGGACAATTATCATTTATTTGGTTTGATACACAGGGAAACTGACACGTGGTCTTTGGAGCACGATCCCCAGAGACCTTCATTATGAGACATTAAAAATGTTTCTCACTTTTTGCAAGAAGACTTTTCCAAAATGCAGATTTGTACCTAAAATATTATGGAAGCTTTCTAGTGCCAAAATACAAACCAGTACATATGCTGACACAGAATCATTATTGGGGCATTGCATCACATGATGTTGTGAATTTGTCGTGCTATAATGAAATACAATACACACGCTGTTAAACAATAGAAGCTTATTGGTGTGTTTTATCTCTGGTGAATTGCTTTTCAGCATCATAGTATTTTAATGCCACGACTAAATGTAACCATAATGCTTTACATTGCTTAAAGCAGCGCACTGGCAGTAACTGAATTAAATGTAACACACATTGCATTGCAGTGCATCAGTGCTATGTTTTAGGCGTGAAGAGACAATTAAATACAATGTAGGGGCGGAGATTGGATGCCATTGAAATCCTGGGACGGATTACAGGCGTGGTTTCAGGTACCATAATATTTTAGGTTCAAATCTGCATTTCAGAAATGTCTTCTTGCAATATTGAATGAAGTGGGAAACCATTTTAATGTCACAAAAATTAAGGTCTGTGGGGATCGTGCTCCAAAGGCCACGTGTCGGTTTCCCTGAGCTGAAACTCCACTTCAATTACACACAATTTCATACTTAACAACAGAAAGACAGAGTGGTGCGCACAGCTCTTGCCGTGTGAGACGCGCATCTGCTTCGCCCATGTGCTTGGATGTTGTCCTGGAGAGGGAGCAGCTGGTCCCCACACTGCTCACTGCCTGGGGGAGAGGGCCTGGGAAGGGGTCCCGGGACACCGTGAGGTGGGGGTCTCACTGGCTGGTATCCCATGTGGTGTGGAGGAGGAGGGGGGAACCGGTGACACAACCCTGGGGGGGGTGAACCTCGCACTGATGGGAGAGGAGAAAACAAAAGGGCTGAGTTGCCAAACAGGCACTGGTACTTACCCCTCCTTGTCTTCCTGTGTCCGACTCCTCACTATAACACGGCTGTGTACACATTTCTGTCAACACACAATACACAGACTGAGGCCACCAACACACTCACAGAGAGCTCTGGAGGGGGACAGAAGTCATGGGGTCACGGCCCCCGGATAGGAAAGCGCTCTCTGTGCTCTAGTGGAGGGAAGGGCCCTCACAAGGGCGACCCCAGGCCAGGCCCCATCCGCGGGTCTGCGTCCGGGGGCCTCCGCAGGGCACCAGGGACTGGTTCTACAACATGACAGAGCGAGACGTTTTTCAGACACATTAAGGTGCTTGTTGATGGGATGTTCAGGCTGCCTCCCTGAGACGCACACACTCACCTGTACCGCCCGGCCCCACTGGGCACTGGGGAGAGCAGCGCACCGGCCTGTCCAGGAGAGTGGGTGGGGAGAGGAAGGCGCGTGTCTCCCAGGAAGGACGTCCCAGGGGAGCAGGTCCGAACAGGCAGCGTTCGCCTGCAGTCAGAGCGGTCAGAAGGATTCGACATCTTCCACATCCAGCCTCTTCACTGCGAGCTCTCTGTGCAGGAGGCCGATCCAGACATGGCTCCGTTCAGAGGCTGACTGAGTGAGTTGACACACTGAGGCCTCCCAATAAAATACTGCGTTTCAGTCACTCCGGGCAGATTTACTCACTTCTCATCGTTAACGCTGTTTATGGGGCGCATGCGTACACTGAGCGTGTTTCCACACAGGGGTTGACGTCACTGCTGATTGGTCAGATTCTTGCAGTCGCGGTGGAATAATGTAGAAAGCATTAATTAATTAATTAATTAATTGTCTTATAATAATAATATATAAAGCATTAATTAATTGTCTTATAATAATAATGTAGTAAGCAGACATTGTAAATCTCAGCAATGCTAATTGTCTTATAATAATAATGTAGAAAGGATTAATTAATTGTCTTATTGTAATAATAATGTAGAACGCAGACATTGTAAATCTCAGCGATGCTAATTGTCTTATAGTAATAATAATGTAGAAAGCATTAATTAATTAATTGTCTTATAGTAATAATAATATAGAAAGCATTAATTAATTGTCTTATAGTAATAATAATGTAGAAAGCATTAATTAATTAATTGTCTTATAGTAATAATAATGTAGAAAGCATTAATGAATTAATTGTCTTAGAATAATAATGTAGAAAGCATTAATTAATTAATTGTCTTATAGTAATAATAATGTAGAAAGCATTAATTAATTAATTGTCTTAGAATAATAATGTAGAAAACATTAATTAATTGTCTTATAATAATAATGTAGAAAGCATTAATTAATTAATTGTCTTATAGTAATAATAATGTAGAAAGCATTAATTAATTAATTGTCTTATAGTAATAATAATGTAGAAAGCATGAATTAATTGTCTTATAGTAATAATAATGTTGAAAGCATGAATTAATTAATTGTCTTATAGTAATAATAATGTAGAAAGCATGAATGAATTAATTGTCTTATAGTAATAATAATGTAGAAAGCATGAATGAATTAATTGTCTTATAGTAATAATAATGTAGAAAGCATTAATTAATTAAATGTCTTAGAATAATAATGTAGAAAGCATTAATTAATTAATTAATTGTCTTATAGTAATAATAATGTAGAAAGCATTAATTAATTAATTGTCTTATAGTAATAATAATGTAGAAAGCATTAATTAATTAATTGTCTTATAGTAATAATAATGTAGAAAGCATTAATTAATTAATGTCTTATAGTAATAATAATGTAGAAAGCATTAATTAATTAATTGTCTTATAGTAATAATAATGTAGAAAGCATTAATTAATTAAATGTCTTAGAATAATAATGTAGAAAGCATTAATTAATGAATTGTCTTATAGTAATAATAATGTAGAAAGCATTAATGAATTAATGTCTTATAGTAATAATAATGTAGAACGCAGACGATGCTACTGTGCAGCTCCTACTGAAACACAGCAGCTCTACTCGCGTCCAGTGTGAAGCACCAGCTCTTTATATTCCTGTCTGAGCAGGACGAGCCTGTAGAAGATGCGACTCGCATCTCATTCCTGTGAAGGTCGGGGACATGAATGAAATTAGGGCGAGGCAGCGGATCTCTGTCCGGCCCGGCGGCACCGTTAACTCGCAAGGGGCATCAGAAATGAGTGAGGGGGCCCAACTCTTTCCAGTCGATGATAACACAGGATGTACAATAATCGATATTGCAATTACACGCAATGTTTTTGCATAGCTCTCAAGTTCTCAAAATGGCAATGCATGACATTTGTCACAAAAGAATAAAAATGCAGTGACAGATACCGTTGCCCCGGTGTAAAGCAGGAGCCAGAGGGGGGTGGGCGCAACAATGTCTGGGGCAAATGCTTAAGACTGTAGGGGTGAAGAGGCTGGGGCTCAAAGGGTAAAATAGTTTGCAGTTCTTTAAATCCTCCACCTTGATTGTGTTAAGAGGAGGAGTGCCCAACGCTGCCCTCGTCCTGTCTGGACTTAATGTTGTCTGTACGTGACGTTCTTGAAATAAACAGGACGAACAAGTATCCGGACTGTCTGTTGTTTCTCAAGAGAAACTGTCAAAAATATAGTCGGACTGCTCTCTGTGCTATGAGTTATGACAACGGACAAATTCCCTGTCTGCACAGCAACTAGATCTGTAATATGTCCTAAAGAGACTGACATGTCTGAGGAGATTGGCAGTCCGCCGCGTCATGTACTATATCATATAAATGTGTGTAAAGTGCCTCTGCGATCACATTCTTCCAAGCTGCTTGTATCGCAATACACTTCTCTTCACATATTTCTGGTTCATCGGTCTGACTTATTGGGGAAAAAACATGCACAGATAAAAGATGGATTCAACAAGAGGCAATGCGTGAGACTGGAGAGCTATACCTGCCACAAGAATACAGGTCACTGCACCGCTTTACAACAAGGACCATTCATAACCGGCTCGAAACAACACATTGTGACAACACAGCTGCATGCACAATACCCATCGATCTATGCAACACAACACAGCTGCTAATGACCCGAATAACACTCCCCATGCAACACAATGCATTTCAAAGCAAACAACACTGTCCTCCGCACTACACACTCACCGCCGCCCCGCCGCTCGGACGCAGCACGCATGCGCTGTGAGGGCGGGTGTGCGTGTCCTGTTTCTCCCGCAACTCGACTAACTCCCGGCCGCACTTTCTGCATTGTGGGCACTAGAGCTAAACTGATCATGTTGCATACCATTATTAACGTTACATGTATTTGATCCTGCAGCTGTGCCGTGAAACTCGTTTTTTCGTTGTGCGCATACTACTTTGAAAGCAGACATTGACCCGCCTTTCCGCTGCGTGAAGGCCAATCAAAATACGTATTGTTTCCCAAATGGTAAAATGTGTGACTGACGTGTGAATGGTGCTCTGGAGTTGCAGAATGAAACATATAGCCCGTTTAATATCCATATTAACAACTTACTGGAAGTGAGTAACAGTAACGAGTCGTCTGTGGGAAATGTAGTGGAGTAAAAAGTACATTATTCTGTTCATACATGTAGTGGAGTAAAAGTAAAAGTAGCCACCAATAATAAATACTTAAGTAAAGTACAAATACTCGAAAAACGTACTGAAGTACAGGAACTAAGTATTTGTATTTCATTATTTTACACCCCTGCTGAGTACATATCTCAGAAGTTACGTGTGAAGAAATGAAGTACAGCACAGGAGGACCCAACACACAGTAGGGGGATATACATGTATTTTATATTTTATTACAGATTCATTTAAACATAGAATAATGAAGGAACTAGACATTCCCAAATCTGACATGTCAGTCATGTCCACTGAAAAGATTTATGTAAGCAATTATTTAGGCAGCTGCATGCTTAACTGTCTGATATTAACTGTACTGATTAGTCAGTGCCAGTGAATTGTGCTGTGTGTGTCGGTGTCAGGAGCACCTGCTCTGAGCTCATGGTCTGTGGTTTAGTTTTGTACCCGACCTCATCAGGAGCATGCAGATCTGAATCGGAAACTGAACTGAGCAGAGTTTCAAGCACTTCGCTTGTTAGTTTTTTTTTATTGAATAGAAATTTAGAATAAATCACAGGGATGGACTGTTGGGCTTCTGGATTGCCTTTTTTATCTGCCAATAACTAATAATAATAATATGCAGATAAAATAGGACAATTATGATGGTTTGCAAACTGACTTTTATTAAACTGACAAGGTCCTAGGCTTGATAGCATATTACCGTACTATACAGCAGCCACCCATAAATGCCACCCTGGGGGCATCCAATAAAGTACATAGTCCTGAGATTAAAACTTATACAAACAAAATGAATAGTTATCCTATTAAAACAGTCATTTGTCATAGGCTTGGATGTATTCCTTCCTCTCGGGGCCCTCGTTTCAACAATCTAATAAAAGTTAAAACTACAAGACAGAAATTACCTGCTCACATTACTCCTCCCATGTATAAGCTGGCTGTCTTACCATCTACCGCATCTACCGCACAGACCTGCGCCTCTACTGAGCCATTAGACAGCTTCACATCTTTTGAAATTCACCAGGTAGAACTTAGGCTTAATCCACCTCTTCAGCTTATAGCTATTTATAGGCCACCAGGCCCCTATTCCTTTTTTATGACTGAATTTAGCGATCTCTTATCTGACTTAGCCATACATTATGATAAACTCATTATTTTGGGGGACTTTAACATACATATTGACATTAAAAACGCCCCCCTCACTGTTAGTTTCTTGTCCCTATTGGAGTCTGTAGGCTTCACTCAGCATGTGTCAGGACCCACACATCGCCACAATCACACACTAGATCTAGTTATTACCCGTGGGGTACAGATTCACAACCTAATAATATCACCCCAAAACCAGACCATTTCCGACCACTGCCTTATTACATTTGAGCTGCTTGGAGTAGAATCAGACACACAGGAGAGGAAATAGAAACTCGCTGCCTAAATCCCACTGCTATTCATAAATTCACCACCCTGTTGCCAAATGCTAGCTTTATCAAAACAGGATCTGCAGATGAATTATTAAATAATTTCAGCAATACACTAAGCACTGCTTTAGATACAGTAGCCCCATTAAGGACACGACAAATTAAACCAATGAAACACTCACCATGGTTTGACGAACACACTCGCTCACTTAAAACAGAATGCCGTAGATGTGAGTGTAAATGGAGAGAAGCAAAACTAGAGGTCTTCCACATGGCATGGAATGACAGTGTAATAAGATACAAGCAGCCCTGTCCTCTGCTAGGTCTGCCTACTACTCCAATTTAATAGAGATGCATAAGAATAACCCGCGTTTTCTTTTTAATACAATAGCGACACTTACTAACCAGCAGGTAAAGCCTTCAGAGGTTATCCCCCCAATTTCACCTGTAGTGACTTCATGGATCATTTCAATAGCAAAGTTAACGGCATTAGAAAACAGATAGAACAGGAAACATACACAGATACTATAGCCGACACATGCAGTCCTTCACAGCCCCTGCCTACCTTGGACTCGTTTAACGTAGTAAATCATCAGGAATTGGTCTCCTTAATTATTAAAATGAAAACAACAACCTGTGCACTAGACCCTATACCCACTAAACTGCTAAAACAATCTCTGCCATTAATTATTCACAGAATACACAATATTATTGATGTCTCTTTATCCTCAGGATCTGTTCCTGATTCATTTAAAATAGCTGTAATTAAACCACTTCTTAAGAAATCCAGTGCCGAGCCTAACCAACTTAAACACTATCGACCTCTCAAACCTCCCCTTCCTTTCTAAGGTTCTAGAGAAACTAGTTGCAAAGCAACTGCAAGCTTTTTTAACCGATAATCATCTTTATGACGAACTTCAATCAGGCTTCCATTCCGGCCATAGTACAGAAACGGCCCTGTTAAAAGTATTGAATGACGTGTTTCAGTCCTCCGATGTAGGGCACGCCAGTGTTATTATTTTATTAGACTTAAGTGCGGCTTTTGACACAATCGACCACAAAATCTTGATACACCGCTTAAAAAACCGTATTGGCCTATCTCGCAATGTGCTTTCATGGTTTAAATCATATCTGTCAAAGTCCCACAGGGCTCAGTCCTCGGACCTATACTTTTTTCATTATACATGCTCCCTTTAGGTGATATCATTCGATGACATAATATTAACTTTCACAGTTACGCAGACGACACACAATTATATCTGTCAGTAA